>NC_091193.1:7503808-7516308 GCF_040958095.1 Procambarus clarkii | reverse complement strand
GGCAGCCATGCGGTGCTGGGGGTGGCAGTCATGCGGTGCTGGGGGTGGCAGTCATGCGGTGCTGGGGGTGGCAGTCATGCGGTGCTGGGGGTGGCAGCCATGCGGTGCTGGGGGTGGCAGTCATGCGGTGCTGGGGGTGGCAGTCATGCGGTGCTGGGGGTGGCAGTCATGCGGTGCTGGGGGTGGCAGTCATGCGGTGCTGGGGGTGGCAGTCATGCGGTGCTGGGGGTGGCAGTCATGCGGTGCTGGGGGTGGCAGTCATGCGGTGCTGGGGGTGGCAGCCATGCGGTGCTGGGGGTGGCAGCCATGCGGTGCTGGGGGTGGCAACCATGCTGTGCTGAGGGTAGCAGCCATGCGGTGCTGGGGATAGCAGCCATGCGGTGTTGGGGGTGGCAGCCATGCGGTGCTGGGGGTTGGCAGCCATGTGGTGCTGGGGGTGGCAGCCATGCGGTGCTGGGGGTGGCAGCCATGTGGTGCTGGGGGTGGCAGCCATGCGGTGCTGGGGGTGGCAGCCATGTGGTGCTGGGGGTGGCAGCCATGCGGTAGTGTTGCTGGTCGGGTAATATACAAGAACCGTCCGTCTTCACCACACCTTTACGTCAGCGGTTCAGCTGGTGCGCCTTCACTCGTGGGAACTTTGTGCGTCTTGCATTATTTTGAAAGTGTGTGTGGTTGTGTGTGTGTGTACTCACATAATTGTACTTGCGAGGGTTGAGCTCTGTCTCTTTGGTCCTGCCTCTCAAACGTCACTCAACAGGTGTACAGGTTCCTGAGCCTATTGGGCTCTATCATATCTACACATGAAACTGTGTATGGAGTCAGCCTCCACCACATCACTGCATAATGCATTCCATTTGTCAACTACTCTGACACTAAAGAAATTCTTTCTAATATATCTGTGGCTCATTTGGGCGCTCAGTTTCCACCTGTGTCCCCTTGTGCGTGTGCCCCTTGTGTTAAATAGCCTGTCTTTGTCTACCCTGTCAATTCCTGAGATTCTTGTACGTGGTGATCATATCCTCCCTAACTCTTCTGTCTTCTAGCGACGTGAGGTTTAATTCCCGTAGTCTCTCCTCGTAGCTCATACCTCTCAGCTCGGGTACTAGTCTGGTGGCAAACCTTTGAACTTTTTCCAGTTTGGTCTTATGCTTGACTAAATATGGACTCCATGCTGGGGCTGCATACTCCAGGATTGGTCTGACATAGGTGGTATACAAAGTTCTGAATGATTCCATTGCACAAGTGTTTCAGTGCTGTTCTTATGGTAGCCAACCTGGCATATGTTGCTGATGTTATCCTCTTGAATTTGGGCTGCAGGGGGACAGGTCTGGCGTGATATCAAACCCCCAGGTCTTTCTCTCTCTCTGACTCGTGCAGAATTTCATCTTCCAACTGATACCTTGTAACTGGCCTCCTGCTCCCTACACCTATCTTCATTACATTACATTTGCTTGGGTTAAACTCTAACAACCATTTGTTCGACCATTCCTTTAGTTTGTCTAGGTCTTCTTCAAGCCTCAAGCAGCCCTCCTCTGTCTTAATCCTTCTCATAATTTTGGCATCGTCAGCAAACATTGAGAGGAATGAGTCTATACCCTCTGGGAGATCGTTCACGTATATCAGAAACAGGATAGGGCCGAGTACAGAGCCCTGTGGGACTTTACTGGTGACTTCACGCCAATCTGAGGTCTCACCCCTCACTGTAACTCTTTGCTTCCTATTCCTTAGGTATTCCCTTATCCACTGGAGCACTTTACCAGTTACTCCTGCCTGTCTCTCCAGCTTATGTACCAGCCTCTTCTGGGGGACTGTATCAAAGGCTTTCCCATAGTTCAAAAAAATGCAGTCTGCCCAGCCTTCTCTTTCTTGCTTAATCTTTGTCACCTGATCGTAGAATTCTATTAAGCCTGTAAGGCAAGATTTATCCTCCCTGAACCCATGTTGGCGATTTGTCACGAAGTCCCTTCTCTCCAGATGTGTTACTAGATTTTTTCTCACGATCTTCTCCATCACTTTGCATGATATGCAAGTTAAGGACACTGGCCATGGCCTGTGTGTGTGTGTGTGTGTGTGTGTGTGTGTGTGTGTGTGTGTGTGTGTGTGTGTGTGTGTGTGTGTGTGTGTGTGTGTGTGTGTGTGTACTCACTTAGTTGTGCTCACCTAGTTGTGCTTGCGGGAGTTGAACTTTTGCTCTTTGGTCCGCTCTCTCAACTGTCAGTCAACTGGTGTACAGATTCTGGTGCCTATTGGGCTCTATCATATCTACTTTGGAAACTCTGGTTTCCACATGAGTCCCGTTGTTCGCGTACCACCCATGTTAAAGAGTTTATCTTTATCTACCCTGTCAATTAATCTGAGAATTTTGTAGGTAGTGATCATGTCTCCCCTTACTCTTCTGTCTTCTATTGTCGTGAGGTGCATTTCTCGCAGCCTTTCTTCGTAACTCATCCCTCTTATTTCTGGGACTAGCCTAGTGGCATATCTCTGAACTTTTTCAAGCTTCGCCTTGTGCTTGACAAGGTATGGGCTCCATGCTGGGGCCGCATACTCCAGGATTGGTCTTACATATGTGGTATACAAGGTTCTGAATGATTCCTTACACAAGTTCCTGAAGGCTGTTCTGATGTTAGCCAGCCTCTCATATGCCGCAGACGTTATTCTCTTTATGTGGGCTTCAGGAGACAGGTTTGGTGTGATATCAACTCCTAGATCATTTTCTCTGTCCGTTTCATGAAGGTCTTCATCTCCCATTCTGTATCCTGTGTCTGGCCTCCTGTTTCCACTGCCTAGTTTCATTACCTTACATGTGTGTGTGTGTGTGTGTGTGTGTGTGTGTGTGTGTGTGTGTGTGTGTGTGTGTGTGTGTGTGTGCGCGCGCGCGCGTACCTACTCACCTAGTTTTGCTTAATGAGGTTGAGCTTCGGCTCTTTGGTCTCGCCTCTGAATTGTCAATTAACTGGTGTACAGGTTCTTGAGCCTATTAGGCTCAAGAAATGAGAAATGTACTCACCATTTCAACATTTGAAACTGTGTATAGAGTCCGCCTCCACCACATCACTCGCATGTGTGCGTGCGTGTGTATGTGTACTTACTTGTACTCACATATTTGTGCCTGCAGGATCTTATAGCTCCCCAGCGGAACTTATGAGCAATAAAAATAATAGCAGGTTGTTGTTGTTTAAGATTCGCTACCTGGAACAAAAAGTTCCAAGTAGCACGGGCTATGGTGAGCCCGAAGTGGATTTAATAGCAGGTGGCCATAGGAAGCAAACTATGGCCACTAAGAGCTGCAGGTATACACCTGCAACAACAAGAAGTACACATCTGCAAGAGAAGTACACACACACACGTGCAACAACAACAACAAGCACACACGAGCAAGGACACCAGAAGCCGGACTCAGCATCAGCAGGTGTTGATGGTGTTGGGGACGCTGTAACCATGCCCGCTGTATCGTCCAGATAATATCACAAAGCCACTGGCCGACCGTTGTTTGTTCTATCTGGATTATTCATAGTTCTGCCTCTAAGTTGGTGTTTTTGTTGCTAAAGAAAAATGGCGCGCATTCAAACTCGAACTCCAATATTGAGAAGTTGAAAACAAAGTTGTGTTGGAGGTTTTACGAGCTCGGCCAGTTCACACACACCCAGCTTAAATCATTGTGAATACTCACGAGTTTTGAGAGCTGCCACTAACTCACATGTTGCTATGAAATGTTCAAGCTTCTTCACCCAGGATAATGTACTCATTCACTGCTGGAAATGTTGGCTTGTGCACTCACAGTAGTGTTCTTCATCCACTGCTGGAAATGTTGGCCTGTGCACTCACAGTAATGTTCTTCATTCACTGCTGGAAATGTTGGCTTGTGCACTCACAGTAGTGTTCTTCATCCACTGCAGGAAATGTTGGCCTGTGCACTCACAGTAATGTTCTTCATTCACTGCTGGAAATGTTGGCTTGTGCACTCACAGTAGTGTTCTTCATCCACTGCAGGAAATGTTGGCCTGTGCACTCACAGTAATGTTCTTCATTCACTGCTGGAAATGTTGGCTTGTGCACTCACAGTAGTGTTCTTCATCCACTGCAGGAAATGTTGGCTTGTGCACTCACAGTAGTGTTCTTCATTCACTGCTGGAAATGTTGGCTTGTGCACTCACAGTAATGTTCTTCATTCACTGCTGGAAATGTTGGCTTGTGCACTCACAGTAGTGTTCTTCATCCACTGCAGGAAATGTTGGCCTGTGCACTCACAGTAGTGTTCTTCATCCACTGCTGGAAATGTTGGCTTGTGCACTCACAGTAGTGTTCTTCATCCACTGCAGGAAATGTTGGCCTGTGCACTCACAGTAGTGTTCTTCATCCACTGCAGGAAATGTTGGCCTGTGCACTCACAGTAGTGTTCTTCATCCACTGCAGGAAATGTTGGCCTGTGCACTCACAGTAGTGTTCTTCATCCACTGCTGGAAATGTTGGCTTGTGCACTCACAGTAGTGTTCTTCATCCACTGCAGGAAATGTTGGCCTGTGCACTCACAGTAGTGTTCTTCATCCACTGCAGGAAATGTTGGCCTGTGCACTCACAGTAGTGTTCTTCATCCACTGCAGGAAATGTTGGCCTGTGCACTCACAGTAATGTTCTTCATCCACTGCAGGAAATGTTGGCCTGTGCACTCACAGTAGTGTTCTTCATCCACTGCAGGAAATGTTGGCCTGTGCACTCACAGTAGTGTTCTTCATCCACTGCAGGAAATGTTGGCCTGTGCACTCACAGTAATGTTCTTCATCCACTGCAGGAAATGTTGGCCTGTGCACTCACAGTAGTGTTCTTCATCCACTGCAGGAAATGTTGGCCTGTGCACTCACAGTAGTGTTCTTCATCCACTGCAGGAAATGTTGGCTTGTGCACTCACAGTAGTGTTCTTCATCCACTGCAGGAAATGTTGGCTTGTGCACTCACAGTAATGTTCTTCATTCACTGCTGGAAATGACACTAATATATTTGACTATTATTACTGCTACTTTAACGACTAATATAATCCAAGTATTACTATTATTATTAGACCTGTGACCTGTACTCGTAGCCTGGAGGCTTAGCTTGGCACGGTAACCACCACGCATAGCCCCGATGTATATGCGAGGCGCGTTGCCTCAACGCATACTGTTGACGCATAGTCTGGACGCATGCGACGGTTCGGGGGCTCGTACCACCAACACACATTGGCGAGAAAACCTTTCGATTGTTTAATTTTCACTTCAACTTCTCCTTCTCTTTGTCAGGTGAGAGAGAGAGAGACACACAAAAGAGCTCGGAAATTACTGAGTATTGTGGGGTGTGTACGGTGGACGCCCCCACCCACCCCCCCCTTCCTCTCCCCCAATGTTTTGTGAGTGTGCGTCCTTGGACTGTTATCTTGGTTGTCGGTTGTGTTATCACTGTTGAGAAATGTTATAATGGTCGAGAAGTTTGTTATTATGGTTGATAATTTATTGCGGTTGAGAGACTTAATCAAAGTTATATCTGGAGTATACTTGAAGTTGATTGTGGGAGTTCTGCTATTCAAGCGGGGATGGGGCCAGACCATACTGGGGATAACTTGGTCCAACAGGGTGTTGCTTGGAGCGGCCCGCAGGCCCACGTATCCACCACAGCCCGTTGGTTAGGTTATTTTTGCAAGATCCTATATCTAACTTTGTTATCATCGCGCCCACGTTTTGTTTCGGTAATATTTCCTATGATTGTTCGGAAGATGCTGAACAGCCGTGAACGTTTGTTGTTCACACAGAGTTCTCTTATTGTGTCTCTGGCACCTATACTCTGTATCAGGTCTGCTCTGCTTGTCTTACCATATCGTCCGCTCCAGTATGTTGTTATTATGCTGTGTATATTGGGACCTGTGCCTCCAGTATCTTCCATGTATACATTATGTGATACCACTCTCGTCTTCTTTCTTGAGAGCTTTCACAGGGATCCTATAATTTCGGTGATAAATCGTGTCTATGCGTGCAGTATATGTTCTCTATTTCAGACATTTCTTCTGTTTTGAAAGTATTACTCAAGGCAGGACACAGCAAGAGATTTGAGCACGTGATGGGATCCTTAGATTCAAAGGTGCTCATAATCCATCGCATCATTTTCCTTCCTGATGCGATATTTTCTTGGTTAGATTAGGTTAGGTTAGGTCATCTGACATAAACATTCCCTGATCATTTACTTGTGGTTCCTTGTATTTGGAGATATATTTGTGTTTTGTACCTCTGTTTTTCGGTTGAGTTCTTTATATTTACCATTGATGGGTTGATTTAGTTACTTGCAGGTTGATTTCCCATTATAATGTTATTGTTTTTATATTCTCCATCTTAAACTGTGTAGATTGAAGTCTCCAAGAGAAATGATATTCAGTAACTAGATTTTTCAGCATTTTCTGGTGTTGTCCAGGAACTGCATCTCGGTTCCATATACGCATATTCTCTTTGCTTAATATTTGCACATCTTTTCATTTGAATTTATGGTTTACTAGAATTTCAGTTTTTGTAAGTGCAACCTCCTCCTCCTCCTCCTCCTCCTCCTCCTCCTCCTCCTCCTCCTCCTCCTCCTCCTCCTCCTCCTCCTCCTTGGAGCCGCCGATGTTTTCAGGCATAATTGATGATGTTTTACGCTTTCTCTTCACAGTCTGGCTCTCATTGTTGCTATTATAGTCCGGCTCCTCAGTACTGCTGTTGTTATTGTGGTCTTCATCACTATGTTCCTGGCTCCGTGGCAGATAATGGGTCATCACAGGTAATGACGCATTATCATAATTGATGATTGTTATCGTCATTGAGGAGTGTTACCATATTGACGTGTTATTACCTTTGAGAATCTCGTTATCATGGTTTATGCGTTATCACAGTTGAGGGCTGTGTTTTCACAATTCAGCCGTGTGTTATTATGGATAGTGGTGTGCTATCATCGTTGGCATGATATCGTGGTTGAGGGGTGTTTCAGTGAGGTAAAAGAGTGCGTTATCATGACTGAGGGTTTTAACACTCTTTTAAAGGTGTTATATAACTGCTAACAATGTGTTATCACAGTGAGGAGTTGGGGATGAGGGAGCGGGCGACGAGCGCCGTAAAAGAACCGTATGAGGTCTGATTTTGGGTAATATGGAATCGAACTGGGAGAATTAGGTGTGTTGAGACCTTCCCTCGGGAACCACCACCACCCACGCCCAGGTTCTGACGAATTTTGCCAACCTATTCTTCTCCCCCCCTCCCCACCCCCCTCAATTTTTTTCCCTCAAATCCCTGGTGGTTGGAGGGAAGAAGTGTGGCTTAGAAAAGGACTAGGGGAGGGGTCGAGAGAGAGAGAGAGAGAGAGGGGGCGGGTGGAGGGGGTTTGGTTCATCACGACGCATTTCCTCTCCTAATGCCTGTCTGTGTTTCTTATCCGGGTGCGGCCAGCGCCCGTTGCTCCAGCCATGCTTGACGCACGACCCCGCACGCTGCGCCCCCCTCG
Organism: Procambarus clarkii; assembly: GCF_040958095.1. Classification (NCBI taxonomy): domain Eukaryota; kingdom Metazoa; phylum Arthropoda; class Malacostraca; order Decapoda; family Cambaridae; genus Procambarus; species Procambarus clarkii. The sequence continues at coordinate 7,508,814 of NC_091193.1, read as the reverse complement.
CTGGCGCGACATATGCGGGGGTGGGAGGGGGAGGGGCGGTACATCTTGCTGTGATGGGGATGAGTAGATGTTTAGTGGGTGAGGGAGAGCTGGTGTTGTGGGGAAGTGGGGAGTGGGAGGGGGGTTAGCTGTCAGTAGATGACGTCCCTTGAGGTGGTGGGTGGTCCCTTGAGGTGGTGGGTGGTCCCTTGAGGTGGTGGGTGGTCCCTTGAGGTGGTGGGTGGTCCCTTGAGGTGGTGCGTGGTCCCTTGAGGTGGTGGGTGGTCCCTTGAGGTGGTCCCTTGAGGTGGTGGGTGGTCCCTTGAGGTGGTGGGTGGTCCCTTGAGGCGGTGGGTGGTCCCTTGAGGCGGTGGGTGGTCCCTTGAGGTGGTGTATGGTCCCTTGAGGTGGTGTATGGTCCCTTGAGGTGGTGTATGGTCCCTTGAGGTGGTGTATGGTCCCTTGAGGTGGTGTATGGTCCCTTGAGGTGGTGTATGGTCCCTTGAGGTGGTGTATGGTCCCTTGAGGTGGTGTATGGTCCCTTGAGGTTGTTGGTTCTCCCTTGAGGTGGTTAAAACTGTCGTACTAAAGTGCCCTAACCTGACCTTCCACACAACCCACGAGCAGAAAACGGGACACTATATCAATTTCGCGAGCCGCTGTCATTTTTTTGTACAAGATCCGTCCCGTTATGCCTGTCTCAAAGACTCTCCTACTACCCCACCCATCCCCACCCATCCCCACCCATCCCCACCCATCCCTTCCTTGCTCCCCTCTCCTTTGTGCCCTGGTTATTACACCCACCCCAGTGCCCATAACCCTATCCCTGTGCCCATAACTCCACCCCAGTACCCATAACCCCACCCCAGTACCCATAACCCCCACCCCAGTGCCCATAACCCCACCCCAGTGCCCATAACCCCACCCTAGTGCCCATAACCCCACCCCAGTGCCCATAACCCCACCCCAGTACCCATAACCCCCACCCCAGTGCCCATAACCCCACCCCAGTGCCCATAACTCCACTCCCCAGTGCCCATAACCCCACCCCAGTACCCATAACCCCCAACCTCCCGTGCCCATAACCCCACCCCAGTGCCCATAACCCCACCCCAGTGCCCATAACTCCACTCCCCAGTGCCCATAACCCCACCCCAGTACCCATAACCACCAACCTCCCGTGCCCATAACCCCACCCCAGTGCCCATAACCCCACCCCAGAGCCCATAACCCCACCCCAGTACCCATAACCCCCAACCTCCCGTGCCCATAACCCCACCCCAGTGCCCATAACCCCACCCCAGTGCCCATAACCCCACCCCAGTACCCATAACCCCCAACCTCCCGTGCCCATAACCCCACCCCAGTGCCCATAACCCCACCCCAGTGCCCATAACCTCACTCCCCAGTGCCCATAACCCCACCCCAGTACCCATAACCACCAACCTCCCGTGCCCATAACCCCACCCCAGTGCCCATAACCCCACCCCAGAGCCCATAACCCCACCCCAGTACCCATAACCCCCAACCTCCCGTGCCCATAACCCCACCCCAGTGCCCATAACCCCACCCCAGAGCCCATAACCCCACCCCAGTACCCATAACCCCCAACCTCCCGTGCCCATAACCCCACCCCAGTGCCCATAACCCCACCCCAGTGCCCATAACCCCACCCCAGTGCCCATAACCCCACCCCAGTGCCCATAACCCCACCCCAGTACCCATAACCCCCAACCTCCCGTGCCCATAACCCCACCCCAGTGCCCATAACCCCACCCCAGTGCCCATAACCCCACCCCAGTGCCCATAACCCCACCCCAGTGCCCATAACCCCACCCCAGTACCCATAACCCCCAACCTCCCGTGCCCATAACCCCACCCCAGTACCCATAACCCCACCCCAGTGCCCATAACCCCACCCCAGTGCCCATAACCCCACCCCCCAGTACCCATAACCCCACCCCCATGACGTTTGGCCTTAAACGATGCCGTTCCGCCACTAACCATTATTATGGGTAGTAATTGGTCGTTATGAGGCCAATTAGGTGTTAATAGAGCAATGTTGTGAGTAATTACTGGGTGGTGACAGGAATATTCTTGAGTGTGTTACCCTCTATGTAACGTCTCCTTCCTCTCTCCTCTCACCTCCTGGGCCCCCCCTTCCCCATCCCCCTTCCATCCCCCTCCTCTTCCTTCCCCCTCCCATTCCTTTCCCCTTCCCAGTCATCGCCTCCCTCCCCTCTCCCCCCCCCCCCTCACCTGCGTCATCATCTTTCCCTTATCTGTTTCCTACATCCCCCATCCCCCCTGTTTCTTCCCTTCTTTCTATCACTACCCCGTCATTTCCCTCCCATTTCTCCTCCCCTTCCTATAGCAAGGTTTACCCCCCCCCTTCCTCCCCTAAATCTTCCCGTTCCTACTCCCCATTCCTTCCCTGCATTATCCCTACCTCTCTTCACCCTTCCCCGTTTCTTCCTTTTCTGCTTCCCACTGCTTCCTGCACTTTGCCCTGTCTTAACTCTTTTCTTCCCCTGCCTTTCTTTCCCCTGTCTCCCTTCCCCTGCCTCTGCCTTCCCTCCCCTGCCTCTCTCCCCCTGCCTACCTTCCCCCTGCCTACCTTCCCCCTGCCTACCTTCCCCCGTGCCTCCCTCCCCTTGCCTTGCCCCCCCCCTCCCCCAGGTCATAAGTAACTGGGGAGCGACTATTGTTTGTGTTCCTCTTAAGAAAGTCGGTGACCCCGACCATACGTTGGTCAAGGTGTTCCTGGACGACACAAGGCGTTTAGTACATTGTTCCTGGGCGATACAGGAGAATGAGGACAAGGAACAGGCGTATGAGGACAAGGAATAGGAGTATGAGGACAAGGAACAGGCGTATGAGGACAAGGAATAGGAGTATGAGGACAAGGAACAGGGGTATGAGGACAAGGAGCAGGGGTATGAGGACAAGGAGCAGGGGTATGAGGACAAGGAGCAAGGGTATGAGGACAAGGAACAGGGGTATGAGGACAAGGAGCAGGGGTATGAGGACAAGGAGCAGGGGTATGAGGACAAGGAGCAAGGGTATGAGGACAAGGAACAGGGGTATGAGGACAAGGAGCAGGGGTATGAGGACAAGGAGCAGGGGTATGAGGACAAGGAGCAAGGGTATGAGGACAAGGAACAGGGGTATGAGGACAAGGAGCAGGGGTATGAGGACAAGGAGCAGGGGTATGAGGACAAGGAACAGGGGTATGAGGACAAGGAACAGGGGTATGAGGATAAGGAACAGGAGTATGAGGACAAGGAGCAGGGGTATGAGGACAAGGAGCAGGGGTATGAGGACAAGGAACAGGGGTATGAGGATAAGGAACAGGAGTATGAGGACAAGGAGCAGGGGTATGAGGACAAGGAGCAAGGGTATGAGGACAAGGAACAGGGGTATGAGGACAAGGAGCAAGGGTATGAGGACAAGGAACAGGGGTATGAGGACAAGGAACAGGGGTATGAGGACAAGGAACAGGGGTATGAGGACACGTGAAGGAACAGAACCCAACCACTTGATCAAATTGGATTGAACGCCGACCCTGCAAGCAGTGAAGCCATCGGTCTGTAGACCAGTCCAAGCAATAGGTTTCTTCTCTGAATTGTTTGCTCTCTTTGGTATTTGTTTTGTTTGGGATTTGTTTGTTAGGATTTGTGTGTTCTTGGGGTTCGAGTGATTTATTTGGGATTTATTTGGTTGGTTAAGATCTGACGTTTTGTTGTTAGTATAGATATCAGTTAAGTGTATAATAATTAGTTGATTCAAATGTTGATCGGTCATAAGAAAATTATTTAACGCATTTGTTATGACGTCCAGAAGAGGGTGAGAGGTAGTTGGTAATGTGAGGATGTTATTGGTGGAGTAATTGTGTGTGTGCACGCGTGTGCACGCGTGTGCACGCGTGTGCACGCATGCCCAGCAGCCACATGTTGCGTTAGGCGCAGTTCTCCTGACCTGCTGAACGCTGAACTTCAGGACATCTCCCTCGCCTACCATTAAGGCACTTACGTTGGAGACCATTTTGGGATCCTGGAGTGTAAACATCATCTAAATTATCTTTATTGTCTGACCTTAAACGGCATGATGGTGACCCTCGGGGGGGGGGGGGGTGTGTGTCTGGCGGCAGGCAGGAGGGGGAAGGACTCCTGACGCAGGACGGGACGCCAGCACGGGACGCGGGAACCTTCACGGTCTCCTGGTGAATCAAGACGTCTCATACTTCAAGGAAATGCAACGTGGTGCAACGTTTGGCACCATATATATTATAATTACCAGTGCGAGGTGTTATGTTATTGTGGTCGTGATGTTGTGGTAGTGGGGGCGTGGGGGGAGGTGGTAGTGGGGGCGTGGGGGGGGGTGGCAGTGCCCCCCACGACCCCACTGCCCTCGTATTTCGAGGTACGGGTGGTAGGGGCAGAGTGTCTCACACGTAGTGAAACATGGAGGGAAATATCCTAAGAATTGCGCGAGTAAATACTTTACAACTGCTCTTCATGCACTTGTAAACGTTCCCTGCATGATTGACAGCAACAGACGCATGATAACAATGGTCAATAACCTGCTCGCTGCACAAAATAAAGGGTTTAGAATCTATGTTTGATATGGCTATCATCCGACATAAATATTAGAATTCGCCATGACGGCATTGCAGCCAAATTAGCATGAGACAAGGATGCAATTGACAAAGACCTACGTCTTCCCTCCTTGTTAGGGCTATATTTCTCCAGACACTCGGATCTCGTAGGATAGAAAATACTTACACGCACACACGCACACGCACACACACACACACATATACATAATAGGATACAGAATAGGAGATGAAGTACTTAACGAAACGGACAGAGAGAAAGATCTAGGAGTTGATATCACTCCAAACCTGTCTCCTGAAGCCCACATCAAAAGAATAACATCGGCGCCATATGCGAGGCTGGCTAACATCAGAACTGCTTTCAGAAACCTTTGTAAGGAATCCTTCAGAAACTTGTATACAGTACTACATA
>NC_091193.1:7381308-7501308 GCF_040958095.1 Procambarus clarkii | reverse complement strand
GTCCATATGCTCGGCTACACTCCCGTTATGAGTGTTGCCTCGTGCTGCCCCGCCCAGGGGTAGTGAGGGGCGGCGGGGGTGTGGCGCCGGCTTGTGAGGAATACAGGGTGTGGCGCGAAGCAGTGTGGCACAGAATAGTGATGGGGTGTGGCGCGGCGTGCACCTAACCTAACCAGGAGTGGCTTCTGAGAGTTTATTTCCTCCCCAAGTCCAGCCTAGGGGGCCAGGCTTGACTTAGGATAACTTGTTCCAACAGGCTGTTGCTGCTTGGATCAGTCCGAATGGCCCACATATCCACTACAACCCCTTTGGTCCAGCACTTCCTGCAGGAACGTGTCTAATATTTTCGCACCGCAGGGACCGCAGAGTATGGTGAAGGGGTATTGGGGGAATACGGGGTGTGATCCGGGGTGGTTGAGGGTCGTCAGGGTGTGGCATGGGTACTGGATGACTCTGCGTGTCTGGTTCCAAATCTGAACACAGAAATAAAGTCACGTGAGACCAGAAGGCATGCGTGACACTGCAGAAGACAGCTCAGCGTGACACTGCAGAAGACAGCTCAGCGTGACACTGCTGAAGACAGCTCAGCGTGACACTGCTGAAGACAGCTCAGCGTGACACTGCAGAAGACAGCTCAGCGTGACACTGCAGAAGACAGCTCAGCGTGACACTGCTGAAGACAGCTCAGCGTGACACTGCAGAAGACAGCTCAGCGTGACACTGCTGAAGACAGCTCAGCGTGACACTGCTGAAGACAGCTCAGCGTGACACTGCAGAAGACAGCTCAGCGTGACACTGCAGAAGACAGCTCAGCGTGACACTGCAGAAGACAGCTCAGCGTGACACTGCTGAAGACAGCTCAGCGTGACACTCACAGGATCTCGCAATAAGACCTCTGGCGACAAGTAGCGGCGATAGAGGTACTGTCCTGTGCCCACTTTAGCTCGGTGAAGTCTGTCAGTCATGGCGAGCTGAACCTTTTGTTGTCTTGAAGGTTTCATTTGTTTTCTAAGTCTGGAGATTTACCCCCCCCCCCCCCCCCCCCGCTCCCCGTTTCTTCCTAAATTATGGTCCAAAGAGAATGTTAACCACTTCTCAGTTTCTCCATCCGGCAACTCCCCTCTCTCCCTCACCCCCTCCCTCCCTCACCCCTCCCTCACCCCTCCCTCGCCACCACGCCCTGACCTCCCCCTCTCATCAATATGAGCCATATAACTACCATCCTCTAAAAACACCCTCCCAGGGCTTCAATACGACCATCACACCTCCAAAAACATTTTATTGTTGGGATCTTGGGAGTTATTCTCTTTATGGCGGCGTCCAGCACCCAGCTGGCTCTTCTGCCCAGGTGTGGCACCCAGCTGGCTCTTTTGTCCAGGTGTGGCACCCAGCCTGGCTCTTCTGTCCAGGTGTGGCACCCAGCCTGGCTCTTCTGCCCAGGTGTGGCACCCAGCTGGCTCTTCTGTCCAGGTGTGGCACCCAGCTGGCTCTTCTGTCCAGGTGTGGCACCCAGCCTGGCTCTTCTGTCCAGGTGTGGCACCCAGCCTGGCTCTTCTGCCCAGGTGTGGCACCCAACTGGCTCTTCTGTCCAGGTGTGGCACCCAGCCTGGCTCTTCTGCCCAGGTGTGGCACCCAGCTGGCTCTTCTGCCCAGGTGTGGCACCCAGCTGGCTCTTCTGTCCAGGTGTGGCACCCAGCTGGCTCTTCTGTCCAGGTGTGGCACCCAGCCTAGCTCTTCTCCCCAGGTGTGGCACCCAGCCTGGCTCTTCTCCCCAGGTGTGGCACCCAGCCTGGCTCTTCTGCCCAGGTGTGGCACCCAGCCTGGCTCTTCTGCCCAGGTGTGGCACCCAGCCTGGCTCTTCTCCCCAGGTGTGGCACCCAGCCTGGCTCTTCTCCCCAGGTGTGGCACCCAGCTGGCTCTTCTGCCCAGGTGTAGCACCCAGCTGGCTCTTCTGTCCAGGTGTGGCACCCAGCTGGCTCTTCTGTCCAGGTGTGGCACCCAGCCTAGCTCTTCTCCCCAGGTGTGGCACCCAGCCTGGCTCTTCTCCCCAGGTGTGGCACCCAGCCTGGCTCTTCTGCCCAGGTGTGGCACCCAGCCTGGCTCTTCTCCCCAGGTGTGGCACCCAGCCTGGCTCTTCTCCCCAGGTGTGGCACCCAGCCTGGTCTTTATCTCCAACGTACAGGAGAGAGCAGTGGGCGCCGCGTATAGTGACCATCTGTGAGCCGGGTCGACTCTGTACTACAGTAACGGTGGCAGGAGTATACCGTAGACTCGTACAAGTTCTCTTGATAGTCTACCCCGTATAAAATGCAACCGTTTTACTTAACCAGAAACGTACGGACCTAAGCAGCCCACCAAACCTATTGAAATCAAGGCGTAGAAAACGTGGATGTTCCGGTATTATCGCATTTAAAATAGAATTTTTGATTCATTTAAATATGGGACGTGATTTGTGAGAGGACAGGTTAAGTTTGTTTAGGTTCCGCCTCTCCAGCGACTCGTCTCTCCAGACTCCGTGTTATCCAGACTCGTAGGATCATGTATGATGGGAACAATACTTCTCTAGACGGTACTGATGAAGAAGTGTTTGTGCTCCCCATGTTTACTGTCATTCATTGTACAGTGTGCAGATATTCTATGCAGGCGATGAGTCACAGTAACGTGACTAAAGTATGTTGACCAGACCACACACTAGAAGGTGAAGGGACGACGATGTTTCGGTCCGTCCTGGACCATTCTCAAGTCGATTGTGAAATTCTATACTCACCTAGTTGTGCTTGGGGGGGGGGGTTGAGCTTTGGCTCTTTGGTCCTATGATGTTGCTTTTATGTTTCCTGAATGTAGACTTAAAATTTCGTTATAAAACACCACATTTTACAAGGATTCCGAGTCATTTTAATGTTCATTGTTAACCCGAATTTGTTAGACATCATTATATGCGGCCCTCAAGTTGACTCAACAAACGTAGCAGCACAATATTCTTGAAGTAGTTTGCAGAAATTCTCCAGACATATTCTGGCTCAATCTGTTCTCACCAAAAATACGGAACAATCTATTTAGCGTCTCGGAGGTAACATAAGGGAGAAGGTGATTGGCCGACAGGGCAAGGGATCCCGGCCCTTATTACCCCCCAACATAATCACCCAATTCGCCCGCGTCGTGAGGCAGTTGCTGGAGTGTGAAGCAATAATCCAAAGGGTGTTAATTGCATTGCATTTGCATTTCTCAGATGACGTCGTCTTGTAGATGATAAATCGGGCGCTGGGGCTGCCCAAGCCACCCAGGAGAATATTACATTTGTTTTGGCTACTGTGCTGACGGCCTTGTTCAGGGCTGCAGGAGGCGCTGACGGCCTTGTTCGGGGCTGCAGGGGCGCTGACGGCCTTGTTCAGGGCTGCAGGAGGCGCTGACGGCCTTGTTCGGGGCTGCAGGGGTGCTGACGACCTTGTTCAGGGCTGCAGGGGCGCTGACGGCCTTGTTCAGGGCTGCAGGGGCGCTGACGGCCTTGTTCAGGGCTGCAGGAGGCGCTGACGGCCTTGTTCAGGGCTGCAGGAGGCGCTGACGGCCTTGTTCAGGGCTGCAGGAGGCGCTGACGGCCTTGTTCAGGGCTGCAGGGGCGCTGACGGCCTTGCTCAGGGCTGCAAGGGCGCTGACGGCCTTGTTCAGGGCTGCAGGAGGCGCTGACGGCCCTGCTCAGGGCTGCAGGAGCGCTGACGGCCTTGTTCAGGGCTGCAGGAGCGCTGACGGCCTTGTTCAGGGCTGCAGGAGCGCTGACGGCCTTGTTCAGGGCTGCAGGAGCGCTGACGGCCTTGTTCAGGGCTGCAGGGGCGCTGACGGCCTTGTTCAGGGCTGCAGGAGCGCTGACGGCCTTGTTCAGGGCTGCAGGAGCGCTGACGGCCTTGTTCAGGGCTGCAGGGGCGCTGACGGCCTTGTTCAGGGCTGCTGGAGCGCTGACGGCCTTGCTCACGGCTGCAGGGACGCTGAGGGCGATGCTCGGGGCTGCAGGGGACGTCCGCCGTGTTACACAGGTTTGGTCATGCGGAGTGGGAAATGGGTGGCAAGTGGGGTGAAAGGCTTGGGGTCTAGCCTGTGTGCGTGATTGGACGAGATGCAGATATTTGGCTGTGTGTTTATGAGGGGTTGGGGCTAGGGAGGTGTTTGGCTGTGTTTATGAGGGGTTTAGGGCTAGGGAGGTGTTTAGTCATGTGTTTATGAGAGCTTGGGGCTAGGGAGGTGTTTAGCCGTGTGTTTATGAGGCCTTTAACGAGTAGGTTGGATGGTTGTGAATCAAACTGTAGATCAGATATTATGTATGGAACCGTAGACAATGACTGTTCACAATATTAGAGACAAGTGTACTTCGGTTTTGTACTACCATCTGTAATGATGCTAGATTGTTGGGCAATTCCTTGTAGTAATAGTCCAACCATCTAGCTCAATCAAGTAGCTGTTATTTGATATCTTATATATGAAGTAATTAGATTTAGTGGTGTTATAAAACAACCAATTACTCAATTAGCGGCGAGGAAGAGTGCCGCCAGTGTCAAGTGTATCCAGTCTGCGACTCAAAATAAAATACGACGCAGAAAACTGTTCAGTTGAGGCCAGACATTAGACGGGACCAAAGAGCCAAAGCTCAATTCCACAAGCACAACTAGGTGAGTACACACACATACACAAACGAGGCAGAAATATATGGGCAGAGCTTCATTCACCTGATGCCCCTCTTCACCTAGCAGTAAATAGATACCGGGAGTTAGACAGCTGCTACGGGTTGCTTCCTAGGTGTGTGAGAGAGAGATAAATACATGTTGTAGATATTATACAGGAACAATAGGTCGGAAGTCAGTACATTAGACAACCGAAGGTTAGAAAGGCGGGGTCCAAGGAGTTAAAGCTCAGTCTTGCAGGCACAAATAGTAAATACAAATAGTAAATGTACACATGCATATGTATGCACATTTCTCAGTCTTCCTCATATTTGTCTCTCGCTTCCTTGCCTCCCTTCACTCCTCACTGTTTCCTCCCCTCTTACGTTCTTCCTATCCCCCTCACTCCCCCTTCCTACCTCTCTCATTCTCCCTCACTCTCCCTTCCCCTCCCTCCCTAACTCTCCCTCACTCTCCCTCCCTCACTCTCCCTCCCTCACTCTCCCTCCCTTACTCTCCCTCCCTCACGCTCCCTCCCTCGTACCCGAGAGGGAGTGAGAAAGACCAACCGTGCCCCGCCCGCCGTCTCGGTCTTGGTACAAGAAATTCCCTGTCATAGTTCCTTCATCCTCCTGACGTGCGTGACACTAAGGTCCCGCGAGTGTCAGCGTGGCACTATTCACTCTACCCACCATATGAGTAAGAACAAGAGCGGAACACGAAAATGCCAACATAGAAGACACTACTCAACATGCTACGCCCAGTACACCTGATTAATCTTAGTATGTGGTTCGGACATTTATGACCTTTTTCTTTAAAGGCCTTTAAACTTTATGCCTTACTAATTTCCTCCCTTTATGCCTTATTTTTGACCCATTTCTATTAGTCTACTTGTTTTCACCTGACCTCATATTAGCATAAATCCAACATGATTTGTACTTTCCTATCACTTGAGAATGAACCATGTAGGTTCGAAACGTTGTGTAATTTTATAATGAGTGTAATACATTCAACAGTTATTTATTAGTTTTTCTTCACTTCGAACAAAGATGACTTTTGGTGAACTTCTCTTCCAGTTAAATCAAGATGCAAGAGCACTAGTCAGAGGGATAGAAGCCCTAGACAAGAAAATATTCAATTCAGAATATGCAGTCATGTTAAATCAAGCGTATATAAATAAATACCTTCTGCCTGTATAAACTAATTTATATATATATATATACATATATATATATACATATATATATATATATATGTATATATATAAGCTAAGCTTCGAAAGTTTTCCAACGATTGCTTTGAAATTTTGACACACCTTTGCTTTCGATTACGCGCGTGTTTTTATATCCCTACTAAATAGATGTCAAACCTGTGATGGGTAAAAACCATGTTCTTTTTTGAAAAACTGTGTTTTTCATGTGAGGGAATGATGGGGGAGGACGAAGGGACGGGGGAGGGGGAATGGTGAGGGGGACGGTGGAGGGTTACTGTGGCTCACAGCCACAGTAACGCATGACCGAGTACAGCTAGTGTTTGTGTGTGTGTGTGTGTGTGTGTGTGTGTGTGTGTGTGTGTGTGTGTGTGTGTGTGTGTGTGTGTGTGTGTGTGTGTGTGTGTGTGTGTGAAGATGACTGTGGCCAGTGAGGAGTCACGTTGAGAGGAGTTGCCATAGAGGCCGTGTTGGTCGCCTCCATCACACACGCAAATAATCAATAATATATCGATCCTTTGATGCCAGTACTGAGACCCCAGCCACCCCCCACCCACCTCTCACCCCTACCACCCACCCCTGCCACCCACCCTACCACCCACCTCTGCCAACCCTGCCACCCACCTCTACCAACCCTGCCACCCACCCTACCACCCACCTCTACCACACCCTGCCACCAGCCCCATACTGACACCCAACACACCCTGCCACCAGCCCCCACACTGACACCCAACACACCCTGCCACCAGCCCCCACACTGACACCCAACACACCCTGCCACCACCCACCACACTGACACCCAACACACCCTGCCACCAGCCCTACACTGACACCCAACACACCCTGCCACCAGCCCTACACTGACACCCAACACACCCTGCCACCAGCCCTACACTGACACCCATTACCTACACTAAAGATTATACAGTATTCGCCTTTAGTAATTTATATAGTAATTTCCCTGGCTAATACTGTGAGTATTTTGGTGTGTGTTCACCATATTTTGCCCCAGACGGCGGCTTGCTCAGCCTCGCCACAGCTTTCCTCTGTCCCTCCCTCTTCCATCCCTTCCTGTGGACCCCTCCTTCTCTCCCATCCCTTCGTGTGGCCCCTTCTCCTCTCTCCCATCCCTTCGTGTGGCCCCTTCTCCTCTCTCCCATCCCTTCGTGTGGCCCCTTCTCCTCTCTCCCATCCCTTCGTGTGGCCCCTTCTCCTCTCTCCCATCCCTTCGTGTGGCCCCTTCTCCTCTCTCCCATCCCTTCCTTCTTTCCTATCCCTTTATTCATTCACATCTCTCCCTTTTAGTAATCATCATTCTCCCCCTCTATCCCCTACCTTCCTTGCCTAGAGCACCCTTTTCTCTCTCCCTTTCTTTCTCTCTCGTTCTCTCTCTCTCTCTCTCTCTCTCTCTCTCTCTCTCTCTCTCTCTCTCTCTCTCTCTCTCTCTCTCTCTCTCTCTCTCTCTCTCTCTCTCTCGTTCTCTCTCGTTCTCTCTCGTTCTCTCTCGTTTTCTCTCATACTGCCAGGAGCAACGCAACTGGTATCTACAGGACGCCTTAATCCGCTTGACCATCACGAGTATGGGTTCGAGTCACTTCTGGGGTGTGAGTTTTCAGTCGCATATAGTCCTGGGGATCATTCAGGCTTGTTCGCATATATATATATACAGGGGTTGACAGGGTCTGGTAGCTGAGCGGACAGCGCGCAGGACCTGTAATTCTGTGGCCAGGATTCGATTCCCGGACCAGGCAGAAACAAATAAGCAAAGTTTATTTTACCCTGATGCCCACTGTTACCTAGCAGTAAATAGGTACCTGGGAGTTAGACAGCTGTTCCGGAACTGCTTCCAGTGTGTGTGGGGGGGTTTATTAATTAATTAGTAGTTATTTACAGTTGATGATTGACAGTTGAGAGGCGGGCCGAAAGAGCAGAGCTCAACCCCGGCAAGAACAAGTAGGTGAACACACACACCAGGTGAGTGACGGGTGGTGGCTGAGTGCACAGCGCCCTAGACTCGTGGACCTAGGGACCGGGGATCGATCCCCTGGCACCGCCGGAAAAACAAATGGGCAGAGTTTCCTTCACCCTGATGCCCCCTGTTACCTAGCAGTAAATAGATACCTGGGAGTTAGACAGCTGCTACGGGCTGCTTCCTGTGTGTGTGTGTGTGTGTGTGTGTGTGTGTGTGTGTGTGTGTGTGTGTGTGTGTGTGTGTGTGTGTGTGTGTGTGTGTGTGTGTGTGTGTTTGTGTGTGTGTGGTGTGTGTGAAAATAATTAGTTAGTAATTAGTAAAAGTTGATTGATTGACAGTTGAGAGGCGGGCCGAAAGAGCCAGAGCTCAACCCCGGCAAGCACAACTAGGTGAATAAACACATGAAGGACTCTACAATAATCTTAGAAAATATCTGTAAATATTTTAGAAGCTAAGAATTGTTTTTCTTACCTTGGCTCGTATTGAAGTCCGGCTCCAGTAATGGCATTCTTGTGAGAGTATTTTATAGGCGTATACTATATCTAATGCTGAGCGCCAATCACATTAGGTGTGGCGTGCGGGGTAGTGCCATCTGTGGGCCAAATATTTCATGTGTTCTCCAGTAACAGTTTACAAGGGCGTGCCAGACAAGGAAGGCATTATCGAGGTGGTGATAATCGATAGGTATTGCCAGAATGAAACTGATGACGGCTGAGCGTCTTGTGTTGTGGTAACTCGTCTTATTGCTCTCCATGTGCGTAGGTTCCGGTATGGAACTTTGATAACTATTGGCACTGTTCATATCCTTAATACCATCGACATCTCTTATGGGTTATCGGAGATTCGAACTTGTAGTCTCAAAATGACGAGCCCGTATCCACGTTGAGTAGCAGTTGGCATCTTATCTATACTGGTATTTCACAGACTAAGGTGAAGTAATGAGTCCTGTTATCCAAGGGGAAGGATGTGAGCCGGACCATCCAAGAAAAAGGATAGGATCATGCCATGCGAGGCGTATAATAGGAGGCAGGACAACCAATAGATGGGGCGGGAGGCAGGCCATCCATGACAGGATAGGAGGCAGGCTCTCCGAGACAGGATAGGGAGGCAGGCTCTCCGAGACAGGATAGGGAGGCAGGCTCTCCGAGACAGGATAGGGAGGCAGGCTCTCCGAGACACGGCTGTATTCCTAAGGTAGAGATGAAATTGCGCTTTGATTAGCGTTATAAAGCCTCTGTTTTCTAACTAGAGACGCGCCGTAATTATGTAAGTTTCCAGGATGCCATGATCCCCAGGCCTCCCGCGGCCCTCCCAGCCAGTAACAAAACATATTTTACTCCCAGATATTTCCCCTTGACCAGTGAAGACTGTCTTCCGGTCCTCCTCACACTAGTACACGCTCCTCCTCACACTAGTCCTAGCATCATACTGCCGCATTGTAATTATCGTCTGTGCTCGTCATTGTTTGGTAAGCAAGACGTTTAGGCTAGCTTGGCCTACCTCAGGTGTGTCGTGGCCTGCCTCAGGCTGTCGTGGCCTACCTCAGGCTGTCGTGGCCTACCTCAGGCTGTCGTGGCCTACCTCAGGCTGTCGTGGCCTACCTCAGGCTGTCATAGTCTACCACAGGCGGGTTTGGCAGCAAGGTCACGACTTATGATCAACTGAACATTTCCTCCTGATGTTTTTGATGAGATCTCGACCCCGGGCCAAGCGATGAAGCGGTTAGGTTATGCGATCCCCAGAATGCGATCTTTTAATCGTTTTACATCCAGGTCCCTAACTGCTGCTGAGTTCACAGGGAGGGGGGGAGGAGATGAGTGAAGGACTGGCGTTAGTTCGTCCACCATGCCCAGGGTACGAACCATGGCCCTCTCGCTGGTGAAGCTAGAGTACATGGGCTTAAGGTGTGAGGTTTGGTGGATCCCTTGACGTGATATTCCGTATCAAGACACTCACTGAGTGCCTTTCAGGCTGTTCTTTATGGAGATGTAGACTAAGAGTGTGATGTTACAGGTAATGACTGACAGTGCCGGAGTGCGCATGCTCAGATTGCAAGTGTATGTGAACAAAATGTATGTATATTTTTTAAATGTATGAAAGAAAAGTGTATGTGTTTCGTGAGAAGATGGTGGCGCCATATCCAGGCATGGCCTCGTGTTGCTGTGTCAGGTACAACAGTAGCCCAGCCGGTGATCGCCGCCACGCACTCAACACACTCAACACACTCAACACACTCAACACACTCCGCAACACGTCAGAAGGAAAGCGACGCGTTGGAGTGTGGACCTTCAAGTCTCACGTGATTGTCAGTGGTCGGGGATTAAACGCCGACCTACATGAAGCAAGACCGTCGCTCTACCGTCCAGCCCATGTGGTGGAGTGAATCAGGTGTGAAAAGTGGCAGGTTCCCGTGTTTGAGACAGGCACATCAGGGTGCCACAGCCAAGCACAGAGCAGCTCCGTCACTCTAGCCTCGGGAGTGAAAGTGGACGAGTGTTGTGACTGACTGCGTTGTGACGGATGTTTTCATGATGAGTGAAGGATTGTGAAACATCTGCATTGTCACAGAAGACAAATATCTGAAGTGGACACTTGCAGTAATACGGCTCGTCCTATTGGCTGGTCCCCGGGGATAAGAAGAAAACTGATAGAGTCATTCTTGCTGAGGTGTTAGTCAGGTGTGAGATGAACGCTGGGAGTGTTAGTCAGGTGTGAGGTGAACGCTGGGAGTGTTAGTCAGGTATGAGATGAACGCTGGGAGTGTTAGTCAGGTATGAGATGAACGCTGGGAGTGTTAGTCAGGTGTGAAGGTGAACGCTGGGAGTGTTAGTCAGGTATGAGATGAACGCTGGGAGTGTTAGTCAGGTGTGAGGTGAACGCTGGGAGTGTTAGTCAGGTGTGAGGTGAACGCTGGGAGTGTTAGTCAGGTGTGAGGTGAACGCTGGGAGTGTTAGTCAGGTGTGAGGTGAACGCTGGGAGTGTTAGTCAGGTGTGAGGTGAACGCTGGGAGTGTTAGTCAGGTGTGAGGTGAACGCTGGGAGTGTTAGTCAGGTGTGAGGTGAACGCTGGGAGTGTTAGTCAGGTGTGAGGTGAACGCTGGGAGTGTTAGTCAGGTGTGAGGTGAACGCAGCACAGAACCCTGCAACCGTGGCTGTGTAGCCGTGTCTGGGACTCGAGACAGTTACCGTCACAGCATGAGAATCATCCAAGGAGTCGAGCAGACCTTCAGCTGGAATGTATGGAGGAATTTATGCTGTCAGGACTAGAGCGGGTAGACAGCGTTGTTCAAACCAGAAGTTGAGGAAGGACGAGGCTCTCCCCCGACATGCCCTGCGACCCTGGACCATTCTAATGTTATTGCCAGTTAGTGGGCGGGTTGCCCTTGTGCTCTGGAGCTGAATCATTACTGATGAGAACCAGTATTGGTCCTTAGCTAGGTAAGGTTAGGTGACTGTCAAGACAGTCATTTTATAAGAAGTATGCATGTTAATGTTTAGCTTGGTCGGGAAAGAGGAAGTCTGTTAGTCATATCAAAGTTGTGGAGTTGCAGCCCACAGCAACTCCACGGTACTTACTGCAGGGTGAACAGTGGCATCAGGTCAAAAGAAACATGCCCACCCGGTCTCTACCGCCTTAGGATCGAACCCGCGGATCATGGGTTGTGAGCCGATGAGGTAGCTCTGGGGCTGTGTGAGTGATGAAGGTGATTGAGTGGCATGAGGCTCACACGGCTGTGTTGTGAGGGCAGAGTGTGGCAGTTGACACCTCCACGAGAGGCAGTGTAGAGGACCTCATGAGGCGTTCGTATTGAGCCAAGCTCCGTGAGGCGTCGTCCGTGTGTGTTGAGCCCAGCTCCGTGAGGCGTCGTCCGTGTGTGTTGAGCCCAGCTCCGTGAGGCGTCGTCCGTGTGTGTTGAGCCCAGCTCCGTGAGGCGTCGTCCGTGTGTGTTGAGCCCAGCTCCGTGAGGCGTCGTCCGTGTGTGTTGAGCCCAGCTCCGTGAGGCGTCGTCCGTGTGTGTTGAGCCCAGCTCCGTGAGGCGTCGTCCGTGTGTGTTGAGCCCAGCTCCGGTGTTGATTGTTGTAAGATAACGCCTCAGTATAACAAAGCTTAAATATCTTGAGATGATTTCGGGGCTTAGCGTCCCCGCGGCCCGGTCCTCGACCAGGCCTCCTTTTAGTTACCTCCCCCCAACCCCAACCCCTCCCAAGGAAACAGTCTGTAGCAGCTGTCTAACTCCCAGGTACCTATTTACTGCTAGGTAACAGGGGCATCAGGGTGAAAGAAACAATTTGCCCATTTGTCTCCTCCTCCACCGGGGATCGAACCCGGAACCTCAGGACTACGAATCCGAAGCGCTGTTCACCCAGTTATCAAGCGCCCGTACTCCTAGTGCTCTTAGGAGCTGCAGACGGCTGGGTAGTGCACCGGACTGAGAGGCGGAGACTGCTATGCTACGCCTGGCCCAGATATGGATCTCCTCTTCTGAATTGGAACGGCATCTGTCTTCACCGAAGTAGGCCAACTTCTCTCTCTCTCTCTCTCTCTCTCTCGTTCTCTCACTCGTTCTCTCTCTCTCGGTCTCTTTCTCTCTCTCTCTCTCTCTCTCTCGCTCTCTCTCTCTCTCTCTCTCTCTCTCTCTCTCTCTCTCTCTCTCTCTCTCTCTCTCTCTCTCTCTCTCTCTCTCTCTCTCTCTCTCTCGTTCTATCTCCTCTCTCGTTCTATCTCCTCTCTCGTTCTCTCTCTCTCGTTCTCTCTCTCTCGTTCTCTCTCTCTCGTTCTCTCCCTCTCGTTTTCTCCCTCTCGTTCTCTCTCTCTCTCTCTCTCTCTCTCTCTCTCTCTCTCTCTCTCTCTCTCTCTCTCTCTCTCTCTCTCTCTCTCTCCCTCTCCCTCTTTCCCTCTCCCTCTCCCTCTCTCTCTCTCTCTCTCTCTCTCTCTCTCTCTCTCTCTCTCTCTCTCTCTCTCTCTCTCTCTCCCTCTCCCTCTCCCTCTTTCCCTCTCCCTCTCCCTCTCTCTCTCTCTCTCTCTCTCTCTCTCTCTCTCTCTCTCTCTCTCTCTCTCTCTCTCTCTCTCTCTCTCTCTCTCCCTCTCCCTCTCCCTCTCTCCCTCTCCCTCTCTCCCTCTCCCTCTCTCCCTCCACTAACCTCCTCTGGAGATTCAAGTATTGATTGACAGACACTGAGATGCTACAGAAATAATCGATACTCGGAGAGCAACGAACGGTTTATCTGTCGAGCCTAGTGAATCCTGGCACCCGTCCTGTGTACAGGTCCTGTGTACAGGTCCTGTGTACAGGTCCTGTGAACCCTGGCACCCGTCCTGTGTAAATTCACCGGGTGTTTGCTGTTTTTAATGTGTCTGTCTTCCCGCTGTCGTCATCTGTTATCGATTGACAGCTGTCGAATTACCTGTTAGATATTTGTGGTGCGGAGATAATAGATAGGTCGTGTAAAGATGACAGACATGTCGTACGGACATGAATGGCAGGTCGTACGAACATGATAAACAGGTCGTATGGACGTGATAGGCAGGGACACTGGGGGGGGGGGGGAGGAGATGGAGACCAACTAGAGTGTCTGTCAGACTAAATATTGTTGGGACAACCCGTCCTCAACTCAAGTCCATTCCATCCAGCGGTCGACTCCTCAGACGCATTCATCTATTTTTACATGCTGTTCATTCAGAACAAGGACTTGTCTCAAATATAAATTAATATTATAATATATTAGCATATTGTGCATATATAGGCATAGGTTAGGTTAGGTATTTAGGTTCTGTTGGCGATGATTTGCATTTGTAGTACGTGGGTGAAGCATTTATAGCGTTGTGATTCGAACAAAATTCGTCAGTGAAGCACTTGTTCCGGATATAGTTCGAACGTCAGCAGTTGTGAGTCGTGTGTAAACCGCTTTTCATTCATAAACACCTGGGGGGGTTGGCGGGTGGATGGAATCACTTCTGGATCTTTGTTTGGAGGACGGGCTGCTTTTTCTGGAAGTGTTCGGACGTCAGCAGTTGTGAGTCGTATGTAACCCGTTTTTCATTCATAAACACCTGGGGGGTTTGGCGGGTGGATGGAATCACTTCTGGGTCTTTGTTTGGAGGACGGGCTGGGCGTGTAACCATACTGTGGCGAGACAGACCTCTCTGTTGCAACAGCAGAGGTCTGCTACCTGGACTCTCGCCACCACCTGGTGATGACTCCCCCACTTGTCCTACCTGGTCACTGTGTGTGTGTGTGTGTGTGTGTGTGTGTGTGTGTGTGTGTGTGTGTGTGTGTGTGTGTGTGTGTGTGTGTCATACTGAGTACTGTACCGACAGCTTTCTGATAGTCTAAGAATATGCAGTCTCTCCACCTGTCTCTGCATCTAGTTTGATTTGTCGTGCGCGGGCCACCGCAGACCCGCGCGGGCCACCGCAGACCCGCGTGGGCCACCGCAGACCCGCGCGGGCCACCGCAGACTCGCGCGGGCCACCGCAGACCCGCGCGGGCCACCGCAGTCCCGCGCGGGCCACCGCAGACCCGCGCGGGCCACCGCAGACCCGCGCGTTACCAACACGCCCGCGACCAGAAGTTCTCCTGGACTCACGTTGAGGAGAGCGTTTGAGACCCTCCCAGTTGACGGCTGATATAAGTCTAAATTCAGAGGACTTGATGCTGTCCTTGTTAGGTCAGTTGATGACAGTGTAGAGGAGTCTAAAGGTCTTATCTAATTGTAACGCTCTGATATCTGGCTTAAACAACGCAATCCCTCCACCTATTGTTGAGCTGCTTACTCCACAACAGCACACAACGGGCTCACTCCCATAATTTCCACAACAGTAACCACATGTGGGTGCAAACTGTAAAGTAACCTGTGGGGTAGGAGAACGGAGTTATCTGGCAGTGTCCCTTGTATCCTCCCCATCTGGACCCAGCGTGTAGCTGGTGTCTCCACACTGCCCTACGGCCCGGAGGATCTCTACGGGTCAGACGCGCACCTCACCTCGTCTGAGACGGGACCCACAGCCGGCGTTCCGTCAGTCTCCAGCCTCATTTTAATTATTTTCTGTCACTTTCCTGGCGTGTAGGGGGCACGCGGCCTCATCAACAGCCATTTTAAGATTTATTTTTTTTATATTTTAGTTAAAAATATTTTGCATGGGAATATGCTTTGTGATGCAGTAGTTACTCTCTAGTATCACAAGAGTGTTCCGATTGTGAGGGGAAGGGAGGGGTTAAGGGTGAGGGGAAAGGGGTTAAGGGTGAGGGGAAAGGGGTTAAGGGTGAGGGGAAAGGGGTTAAGGGTGAGGGGAAGGGGGGGTTAGGGGTGAGGGGAAGGGGAGGGCATCCTTCCCTCACTCACCTCAACCTTCATCATCCTACAGGAGTTGAGGACTGGTGTAACACTATTGGCGGATCGCACTGCAGAGTAACCCTGTTGTTATATAATCTAACTATAGTTCCAGTTCCGTGAAAGGACTAAATATCAATATATATAACAAACCTAAAATAACCATATTTTATGCTTGAAATGAGGAAGATGTTAGTCCTCCTTTGATGCTGTCTCATAGTGACAGCATCAGCATATATTAGAAACCCGCAAATTAGACACTTGCCATATTAAGAAAGATTGACAAAGTTTAATTTACATTCCTTAGAAAGGCGAAGAATTAGGACTGACATTAGAGGTGTACAAGTGGATGAATGGGCAAAACAAAGGGGATATTAATAGGGATAATAAAAGTATCAACTCAAAATAGAACACGAAATAATGGATATAAATTGGATAGGTTTTGATTTAGGAAAGACCTGGGTAAATACTGGTTCGTTAACAGGGTAGTGGTTTTGTGGAACCAATTACCGCATATCGTAATAGAAGTAGGATCCCTTGATTGTTTCATGAGTAGGTTAGACATATATGAATGAGACTGGGTGGATATAAATAGGAGCTGCCTCATATGGACCAATGGGCCTTCTGCAGTTACCTTCATTCTTATGTTCTAACAGTAAGTTAGATTACCGCCGCCTCACAAGTCACTTCCCGACGGCCGGGTTAAGGGAGACACAACACAGTGAGGTACCGTCCCTCACCCCAGAGTCCTGGCACTCTCGTCACCACCACCACCAGCAACACAGTGAGGTACCGTCCCTCACCCCAGAGTCCTGGCACTCCCGTCACCACCAGCAGCAACACAGTGAGGTACCGTCCCTCACCCCAGAGTCCGGGCTCTCTCGTCACCACCAGCAGCAACACAGTGAGGTACCGTCCCTCACCCCAGAGTCCGGGCACTCTCGTCACCACAGTGTTCTGAGTCAGAACAGTATTGTTGTCTGGCTCAGAACAAATTATATAGACGGCACCAGCAAGAACAAAAGAGGTATTAAAAAACACTGGTCGGAATGGGTAGGCGCTCTAGAAACTTGAGCACAAAACAGCATTCACTAGAAAATTACTGCACTGAGGTAGCAGGTACAAGAGACCTGGATTGGAGAACAGATATCAATAATATACTTCTGTACATGAGTGCATAATAGAGAAGTGTGATACAGAAAAGTGGGCAGTGTGCTGTGGTACACAGAAGCTGGTATTATAGAGCTGTGGTACAAGGCAGCGAGGTACAGGTACCGAACAGAAGCGTCCGGGAGGTGATCCGTCGGAGGGCTCTAGCAACAAGTCGGTAGCCAGCGGGCTGCTCCCAGTTTAATCCCGAATTTCAGCTTTTGGATTAGTGCATCGAATAATTACGGAGTCCTTGTGGAGGGTGTTGGTGTGGTGAATTGTGTTAATGGTGGTCCTTGAGGAGGGTGTTGGTGTGGTGAATTGTGTTAATGGTGGTCCTTGTGGAGGGTGTTGGTGTGGTGAATTGTGTTAATGGTGGTCCTTGTGGAGGGTGTTGGTGTGGTGTATTGTGTTAATGGTGGTCCTTGTGGAGGGTGTTGGTGTGGTGTATTGTGTTAATGGTGGTCCTTGTGGAGGGTGTTGGTGTGGTGTATTGTGTTAATGGTGGTCCTTGAGGAGGGTGTTGGTGTGGTGAATTGTGTTAATGGTGGTCCTTGTGGAGGGTGTTGGTGTGGTGAATTGTGTTAATGGTGGTCCTTGTGGAGGGTGTTGGTGTGGTGAATTGTGTTAATGGTGGTCCTTGTGGAGGGTGTTGGTGTGGTGTACTGATAATGGTGGTCCTTGTGGAGGGTGTTGGTGTGGTGTACTGATAATGGTGGTCCTTGTGGAGGGTGTTGGTGTGGTGTATTGTGTTAATGGTGGTCCTTGTGGAGGGTGTCGGTGTGGTGTATTGTGTTAATGGTGGTCCTTGTGGAGGGTGTTGGTGTGGTGAATTGTGTTAATGGTGGTCCTTGTGGAGGGTGTTGGTGTGGTGAATTGTGTTAATGGTGGTCCTTGTGGAGGGTGTTGGTGTGGTGAATTGTGTTAATGGTGGTCCTTGTGGAGGGTGTTGGTGTGGTGAATTGTGTTAATGGTGGTCCTTGTGGAGGGTGTTGGTGTGGTGTATTGTGTTAATGGTGGTCCTTGTGGAGGGTGTTGGTGTGGTGTATTGTGTTAATGGTGGTCCTTGTGGAGGGTGTTGGTGTGGTGTATTGTGTTAATGGTGGTCCTTGTGGAGGGTGTTTTTGTGGTGTATTGTGTTAATGGTGGTCCTTGTGGAGGGTGTTGGTGTGGTGTATTGTGTTAATGGTGGTCCTTGTGGAGGGTGTTGGTGTGGTGTATTGTGTTATTGGTGGTCCTTGTGGAGGGTGTTGGTGTGGTGTACTGATAATGGTGGTCCTTGTGGAGGCTGTTGGTGTGGTTTAAATGGTCCTTGAGGATGCATCTCGTTCTTGTGGACGAGAGAAGCATCAAATAATATATACATGGAAAATACTGCAGAGCCAGATCCCAAATTTGCAACATGGAAAAATTCTATGTTGAAGTGAATGATATGCAAGGAAATGCAGAATAGAACCAGTGAAAAGTTGAGGTGCCACTGGGAAAATCAGAGAACTCTGATAAGATAATATTTATTCTGGTTAAAGTACATACATTCAAAATGAGTTACAAACATAATGTTGGATTTCTAGATATAGCAACTACATACTATGCCTAAAGCCGTATGATCAGAGGTCCACGGTTGTTCAGTATCCTCCCAGCAAGTATAAGAAAAATTGCCTGAATAAAATTGGAAGTCTTCAAGAAAAAAATGGCAGTTTTTTGCAAAAAAAAAAAAATGCCGGACCAACCGGGCTGTGGTGGATATGTAGGCTTGTGGGCCGCTCCAAGCAACAGCCTGTTGTACCAAGTCAGTCCATGGGCCAGGCTTAGGGAATAAAACTCCCAGAACCTGCTTCAGGTACAATCCAGATGTAGTGTTGGTGGTATTTATGGAGGGTGTTGGTGTGGTGTATTCATGGCTGTAACGGAACATGTTGATACTGTGGTATAGTTATGAAATGTTTGTGTAGTGTGTTAGTGGTGGTAGTTATGGAAGGTGATGGTGTAGTGTGTTAGTGGTGGGTGGTGCAGGTCCTTGCCTGGCAGCGAGGTAGGTGGGGTGGGAGGGCAGGGAGCGAACGGTGGCGTGCGGTAAGAGTGTGGTGGTGCAGGGGTCGACACTCCCGCGCAGGCCGGGGCAGCGAGCGCACGGTAGCGTCACGTTGTGTCGTCCCCCGCCACCTCCCGCATCCAGTCCGCGAGTCGTAGCCTCACTCACTCTCGGCGGGCCGACACGCCACCCTTACGCCGCTCCACGCCCGACGCCCCGCCGCCGCCGCCGCGCCCACCCGCACAGTTTTGAACTTGGCCGCCGCTGCCCCGTACAAAAGTTTGGTAATTTAGTTTCAAAGAACTTTTGGTCAGAGTTGAGATAATCAAACTCGGCCAAACTCCAGTCACTCGGGACGGAGATGCGCACAAGTTCAACGCCCCATGACCAGGAAGTTGTGACCTAGTGAAAGTTGTGATTTTTGCCCAACTTAACGCTTTCTTCAAAAACTCTGCCACTGGACACCAACTTTAAATAATAACCAGAGCTTAAGATATTCAGCGGACTGCCAGTACCTGTGGTGATTAACGCGGCTTACACTCCCTGAAGCCGCGCTGCCTCACACCTCACTACCCGGACACTCATGAAGAGCATACCATTGCTTCATACATTACCGGACCTACGGACACTCCACGCCCCGTGACCCAGGTAAGTCTCTCTCCAGGTTTTGTTGACTTACCAACGAGGAACTTAACGCCTTCCCGAGACATACGTCACATGTAATGGAGAAAGTGTATCCGGTCAGTGTGAGACAGACGAAGTGTACGACGATAGCTGTTGCTGGAGCCATCAAGTGTAGCTCCAAGACCCCCTTGAGAACACTGCCTCGTCCCTCACACGGTCTCTGATGATAAAAGATACTTAATATCCTCGCCAGAAGTGACAAGATTATGGCGACGTCGTCAGCAAGAGTCGAAGGACGAGGCTAAGTCCCCGAACTGACCGTCAACGAGTGTCAGCGGCCACGTGGTGGCCGGCAGGCCCCGTATTTACATACTCGGCCGCTCGGCCCGACTCGTGTCAACGTGTCTGCTACCGTTCCCCTTACACCCCGGGGGTTGATATCTTCTGCTCTCCGTCGTAAGATAACCCCCCACCCCAAGTGTTACTCCATTACTCGAGACAAATCCCTGATAACTAGTCAACTAACGGAATTTCTGTTTGTGGTCTTAAAACCTGGCTATAAAGTCGTTGTTTTTCGGAGCTTGACTGACACTAAGATGATAGTGAGTCACTCGCGGCCTCGCGCGCGCCACCTCGCACCCTTCACAATCCTCAGCACAAACGTCGAATTGCAAAAGTTGCAAAATACAAAGATATTCGTTACTCATTTGTTACACGCACGGACTTGTTTGGTACACGCACGCACTTGTTTGGTACACGCACGCACTTGTTTGGCACTCGATTAGCACACACACCCACTCATTTAGCACACGAACTTGTTTGGTATACGCACTCGTTTAGCACACACACACGAACTCGTTTGGCACACGCACGCACTCATTTGACATTTGCATGCACTCGTTTAGCACACGCACGCACTCGTTACACAAACACACTTATACGAACGTGTTATTACACGAACTACCTTGTTTCACGCCCTTGCTCGTTACACGGACATATTCACTTATTACACGGACCATCTGTTCCTTACACGCCCGCACTCACTACACGCCCGCACTCGACTACACGCCCGCACTCACTTCACGCCCGCACTCACTCCACGCCCGCACTCACTACACGCCCGCACTCACTACACGCCCGCACTCACTCCACGCCCGCACTCACTCCACGCCCGCACTCACTACACGCCCGCACTCACTACACGCCCGCACTCACTCCACGCCCGCACTCACTCCACGCCCGCACTCACTCCACGCCCGCACTCACTCCACGCCCGCACTCACTACACGCCCGCACTCACTACACGCCCGCACTCACTTCACGCCCGCACTCACTCCACGCCCGCACTCACTCCACGCCCGCACTCACTCCACGTCCGCACTCACTACACGCCCGCACTCACTACACGCCCGCACTCGCTACACGCCCGCACTCACTACACGCCCGCACTCACTCCACGCCCGCACTCACTCCACGCCCGCACTCACTACACGCCCGCACTCACTACACGCCCGCACTCACTTCACGCCCGCACTCACTACACGCCCGCACTCACTCCACGTCCGCACTCACTACACGCCCGCACTCACTACACGCCCGCACTCACTACACGCCCGCACTCACTACACGCCCGCACTCACTACACGCCCGCACTCACTACACGCCCGCACTCACTACACGCCCGCACTCGCTACACGCCCGCACTCACTACACGCCCGCACTCACTCCACGCCCGCACTCACTACACGCCCGCACTCACTACACGCCCGCACTCACTACACGCCCGCACTCACTACACGCCCGCACTCACTACACGCCCGCACTCACTACACGCCCGCACTCACTACACGCCCGCACTCACTCCACGTCCGCACTCGCTACACGCCCGCACTCACTACACGCCCGCACTCGCTACACGCCCGCACTCGCTACACGCCCGCACTCACTACACGCCCGCACTCACTACACGCCCGCACTCACTACACGCCCGCACTCGCTACACGCCCGCACTTGTTAGACTGTCCGATCAGAGTACACCGAGGGTGCGAAAGGCAGCTGTCACCGTACCCGCCTCGCCTCACCATACCCGCCTCGCCTCACCATACCCGCCTCGCCTCACCATACCCGCCTCGCCTCACCATACCCGCCTCGCCTCACCATACCCGCCTCGCCTCACCATACCCGCCTCGCCTCACCATACCCGCCTCGCCTCACCATACCCGCCTCGCCTCACCATACCCGCCTCGCCTCACCATACCCGCCTCGCCTCACCATACACGCCTCGCCTCACCGTACCCGCCTCGCCTCACCATACCCGCCTCGCCTCACCATACCCGCCTCGCCTCACCATACCCGCCTCGCCTCACCATCCCCGCCTCACCTCACCATACCCGCCTCGCCTCACCATACACGCCTGGCCTCACCGTACCCGCCTCGCCTCACCATACCCGCCTGGCCGCGGCCACCCTACCGAGAAGTGTACCCTGCGTCGCCTTGTATACACAGTACGGTGAGAATTTACTGTTAGGTCCGAAACTGTGCTCGGGGCTGAATACTATATTGTTGGTTAGTAAGTTAGTGTAGTCGCCTCCATAATCCTCCCGCGGTTGACAGACGGAACGCCACATCAGCGTAGTACAGAGAGTTTTGTCAAAATTACAGAATTAAAAAATCCTGTTATTGTCATAGGGGATTCTCCACGTTTTAATGTTGTCCGAGGTCTTCTCAAGACGCTGACCTCTCTATATATCCTCCTAAATTGCCTTAACACCCTATGAGGGTGTTTCCCTTGCCTCCTGACCTCCTCTCAGGGAAGGAGAGAATTATGAGGAGGAAAGCGCCAAGCCATTACGGCTATATAGCACTTGGCTCCTCTCAGAGGAGGTATAGGTGCCTTGTCTAAACGTTTCGAATTTGCCGAGCAAATTCCTCTCGACCACACCTGGTAAACCCTTGAACATGAGGATGGTCAGAGTGTGTGTCGGGCCCCGGCGGAATGCAGAAGCATTGGTAGTGGTGGAGGGCGCTGGTTCAGGTCCCTGGGGGCCCCGGCCCGCCTCACACGGTCCAGGGAAGATCTGGGGGCCCCCTCACAGGCG
The DNA here is from genome assembly GCF_040958095.1 of Procambarus clarkii. Lineage (NCBI taxonomy): Eukaryota > Metazoa > Arthropoda > Malacostraca > Decapoda > Cambaridae > Procambarus > Procambarus clarkii. The sequence goes on along the minus strand of NC_091193.1, from coordinate 7,479,243 downwards.
CTGGCCCCCTCGCTCTCTCTCTCTACTTCTTGCGGACCTACAATACATTACCATCCCAGAATCTCGAGCGTTACGTTCATTTGCTGGCAAATATTACAGCGTTGTCGGTCAAATATTATTCGCTTGTAAGAGAGAAAAAATATCGACAGCGTAATAATTCCATTAAGAGATAATGGATAATTCCATAATTGGAATTCCATGATAATTCCATGATAATGGATAATTCCTTCCATAATTGTTTGTATATTGTTTGCTTGCGATCACGTTCCTTAACTAGGATAATTACTGAAGCAAAACAATTGTTATTTCCACCAAGGTACCTGTGTTATACCATAGTGCTTCCCTGGTACCTGTGTTATACCATAGTGCTTCCCTGGTACCTGTGTTATACCACAGTGCTTCCCTGGTACCTGTGTTATACCACAGTGCTTCCCTGGTACCTGTGTTATACCACAGTGCTTCCCTGGTACCTGTGTTATACCATAGTGCTTCCCTGGTACCTGTGTTATACCATAGTGCTTCCCTGGTACCTGTGTTATACCATAGTGCTTCCCTGGTACCTGTGTTATACCACAGTGCTTCCCTGGTACCTGTGTTATACCACAGTGCTTCCCTGGTACCTGTGTTATACCACAGTGCTTCCCTGGTACCTGTGTTATACCACAGTGCTTCCCTGGTACCTGTGTTATACCACAGTGCTTCCCTGGTACCTGTGTTATACCATAGTGCTTCCCTGGTACCTGTATTATACCATAGTGCTTCCCTGGTACCTGTGTTATACCACAGTGCTTCCCTGGTACCTGTGTTATACCACAGTGCTTCCCTGGTACCTGTGTTATACCACAGTGCTTCCCTGGTACCTGTGTTATACCACAGTGCTTCCCTGGTACCTGTGTTATACCACAGTGCTTCCCTGGTACCTGTGTCATACAACAGTGCTTCACTAGTACCTGTGTTATACATCAGTGCTTCCTTGGTACCTGTGTTATACCATAGTGCTTCCCTGATACCTGTGTTATACCACAGTGCTTCGATGGTACCTGTGTTCTACCACAGAGCTTCACTGGTACCTGTGTTATATCGTAGTGATTCCCTGATACCTGTGTTATACCACAGAGCTTCCCTGGTATCTGTGATATAGCACAGTGCTTCCCTGGTACCTGTGTTATACCACAGAGCTTCACTAGTACCTGTGTTATACCACAGTGCTTCAGTGGTACCTGTGTTCTACCATAAACTTCTCCTGGTACCTGTATCACACAGTAATGCCAGTTGTTGGCCTTAAGTGTTATCATAACAATACGATTACAAACACTACTGTGTGAAATTTTTCCCTGGTACTTCTTGAATACCCAGAGCGTCGCTTAGGTATCTTTCGCATACCGCAACGACGCCCTGGCAGCCTGGTAGATACCATCTACCGCAGCCTCCCTCGCGTATGTTGCTAGGTGGTACCTGCGGTACGTACCACTCCCATTGTGCTACCTGTCGCTTACCAATATCGCTTCAGAACGCAGCAGTGTATCACTGCGTCTGCATGGTACTTTCAACATTCTTTATACATTCTACCCCAGTACCCCAGGGTACTTGTAGTACCCCAGTGAGTACTTTATAGTATTTACTGGGGTACTGCCATGCCCCAGCGAGCCCTTGGTTCTTGTATGAAATCATGATACATATTACTGTGGCCCATCGTACCTGTATCATAATACATATTACTGTGGCCCATGGTAACTGTATCATAACCTAAACGTTCCGCTGAAACCTGTTTTATAACATTTCTAAAAAGGTGAATGTTGTGGTGTTGAATGTTGTGGTGGTGAACGTCGTAGTTGTGAATGTTATAGAGTGGTAAGCATAGCTTATATCGTATTTTTGAATACTGATAAACAGTGTTGTATACTGGTCCTTGGAAGACTTCAACTCAACACGTGCTGTGGTACGCTGAAGAGTACCGACCTGGGCATCTTCCCTGCCCCTAGATCCTCTCAGGGGGCGCCCCTGGCCACCGCTCCCCTGAACCTGGAACCTCAGAACAGGAGGCAGGAGCGTGTGGGGCGGGAGAGTGGCGTTGAATCGCGGTGGGCGGCGGGAGCACGTGGCGGAGCGGGGACTGTGGAATATTGAAATGTTGCAGCCCCGCTCCGTCGCCGCCGCCGCCGCCGCCGCACCTGTTTTATCCTTGAGGGCAGACCCGCTGTCAGCCCAGTTTACCCGGGGATTACATGTGGACTATTTCCAGTGGTTTTTTTCCCTACTAACACAATCCGGCCTGGGGCTGGTATTGAGCTTGGGATTGTCTCGCTCGTGAAGGCAGTTGGTGCCCGTAGCAAGGCATTCAACACCACGATGACTTGGTCCGGCCAGCCGTGATCAAGCGACAGTTCGCACATTTACTGGTAGAGTCGTGGATCTATGATGGTCATCACACCGTGTTCTCTCCTACTGCCTCTGGCACCTTGCTTAGTTAGCATGGCATTTATATTACACTTCATGAACAAATTTCTGCTGTGCTGGTTTCGAACCTGACCTTCCAGGATTTTTCCATGTGTATGCTAAGATAGTTCTCTCCTCATCGCACTAAAGTTTACAAATATTGGTGTTTTCCAGCGTTTCCAGTTTGTACTCACTTATTTGTGCTTGCGGGGGTTGAGCTTTGGCTCTTTGGTCCCGCCTCTCAACTGTCAATCAATTGGTGATTCACTAATTACAGGCGGAGAGGGAAAGATCTGTGTATGTTGCCTGGCTCTGATACCTGGGGTGCCTTGAAGGGGAAGTGTGGCCCTCCTGGTGGTGTGAGGGCGCACCTGTGGCCCTCCTGGTGGTGTGAGGGCGCACCTGCGGCCCTCCTGGTGACGTGAGGGCGCCCCTGTGGCCCTCCTGGTGACGTGAGGGCGCACCTGCGGCCCTCTTGGTGGTGTGAGGGCGCACCTGTGGCCCTCCTGGTGGTGTGAGGGCGCACCTGTGGCCCTCCTGGTGGTGTGAGGGCGCACCTGTGGCCCTCCTGGTGGTGTGAGGGCGCACCTGTGGCCCTCCTGGTGGTGTGAGGGCGCACCTGTGGCCCTCCTGGTGGTGTGAGGGCACACCTGCGGCCCTCCTGGTGGTGTGAGGGCACACTTGTGGCCCTCCTGGTGGTGTGAGGGCGCACCTGTGGCCCTCCTGGTGGTGTGAGGGCGCACCTGCGGCCCTCTTGGTGGTGTGAGGGCGCACCTGTGGCCCTCCTGGTGGTGTGAGGGCACACCTGCGGCCCTCCTGGTGGTGTGAGGGTACACCTGTGGCCCTCCTGGTGGTGTGAGGGCGCACCTGTGGCCCTCCTAGTGGTGTGAAGGCGCACTTGTTGCTTTATAACTTAACTATTTTGACGTTCAAAATCGTTATTTAATTTGGCTTTAAAGTTGTGGATGGAGGTGGCTTCTACAACGTCTTCTCTCAATGCCTTCCACTTCTTGACCACCCTGTACCGGGGACGAGTATTTTCTTGCATAACCTCGGCTCATTTGTGTGTCCAGCCTCCACCTGTGTCCTCTTGTCCTACTTGTTCTTAATCTGATGAGGCTATCCTTGTCAACCTTATCTATTCTCCTCATTATCTTGTATGTTGTGATTATACCCTCTCTGTTCTCTCTATTCTCGAAGGTTGTGAGATTTAGTTCCTCTAGACTGTTCTGGAGCCTTAACCCTCTTAGCTCTGGCACCAATCTTGTTGCCAGAGGGAAAATGTCCCCCGAATGAGAAGGCAGGAGGCAAACCGGGAGTCCCCCTAATATTTGACATTAAGTTGCAATTGGTGTATAGGTTCTTAGTGAACCTGAAATTGACTCATTATAATAATATCTATCATTAATCTCAACACCATATATGCCCTCCTGAGAAAGGTCAACGACTCTCCTGGAACGACCCAAGCATATATATATATTCGTATATTTTGGAAGCAGTCTTTCCTGTAGACATATAATTTTTAAATATGACCGAAAAAGTAAGATTAATAATTCTAACACGAATTTTCTCGATTTGCCAGATTTTCCTTTGTGCATTTTCAATTTTGGCTTCATGCGTCTCAAGGTGCGGATTTCAGTGTTTTTCTAACAAATGTTGAGCAGACTGCCTTGAAGGCGTCCTAATTTAGGTTTCTAAACGATATATAAATTGCAGCTGATTCCTATAGTTGCAATCCGCTGATGAGGTAAATACCTTCTGGTCTCCTCTCTTTTCTTCCCATCTTCATTACATTACATTTGTTGGGATTCAATTCCAGTAACCATCTGTTTGACCACTCCTAGAGTTTGTCTAGGTCGTCCTCTAACTTCCAACAATTATCCTATTTTTTTGTTTTTTGCAATCCTCATCGGCTTTGCGTCATCTGCAAACATACACATGTCGGAGTTCACTCCCTCGGTCGTTCTCGGTCGTTAACAGTAATCAGAAACAGCAGTGGTCCCAGGATAGAGCCTTGTGGGACCCCACTTGTTACATGCCTCCAGCTTGTAATCTTCTCTCTGTTTTCTGTCCTTCGGGTTCTCCTTTTCTCAGTTCAGTGTTATCACAATTCACACGTGTTATACTCGGTATCGTTTTACCATAAGATATCACTATTATTATCACATCACACGTGTTATCTTATGGTAATAAGATGCACTATTGTTATCATATATACATCACATGGGGTATGATAATACGATAACGCACCTCATGACTGTTGTCATCACAGATTACACGTGTTATCGTACGGCTCCAACGATAAGTACTTCATGACTGTTGTTATCATATATCACCTGTTATACCCCAACGATATCCACAACATAATTTCCAGATAATTTAAAATATTAATTGAGAAAAATTCAACTGTTCCAAATAATTTTTTCTGACGAACATGTGGCGAATTAAAGTTTAAATTACACGCAACAAATAAAATTACCCTGTTTCCTAAAGCATGAAAATAGCGTTATATTTCAACAAATAAATTAAATCGCTTTATTTAGTTTCATTTATTTGCTGAATATATTCAATTATTACTAATTTTTATTTGAAGTTGATTGCAACATTTTTAATTTTCACTATAGAGTTTGTTTATTTTTTTTACGTTTCATTAATAACGGCGGCAGGTTTGGTATTGTTAGGGTCTCTGTTTATACTCTCAAGTGTGTTTTGATGCACTCAAGTGTGCCCTGATGCCCTCAAGTGTGTCTTGATGCCCTCGAGTGTGTGTCTTGATGCCCTCAGGTGTGTCTTGATGCCCTCAAGTGTGTCCTGATGCCCTCAAGTGTGTCTTGAAGCCCTCAAGTGTGTCTTGATACCCTCAAGTGTGTCTTGATGCCCTCAAGTGTGTCTTGATGCCCTCAAGTGTGTCTTGAAGCCCTCATGTGTGTCCTGATGCCCTCAAGTGTGTCTTGAAGCCCTCAAGTGTGTCTTGAAGCCCTCAAGTGTGTCTTGATGCCCTCAAGTGTGTCCTGATGCCTTCAAGTGAGTCTTGATGCCTTCAAGTGTGTCTTGATGCCCTCAAGTGTGTCTTGATGCTCTCAAGTGTGTCTTGATGCCCTCAAGTGTGTCTTGAAGCCCTCATGTGTGTCCTGATGCCCTCAAGTGTGTCCTGATGCCCTCAAGTGTGCCCTGATACCCTCAAGTGTGTCCTGATGCCCTCAAGTGTGTCTTGATGCCCTCAAGTGTGTCTTGATGCCCTCAAGTGTGTCTTGATGCTCTCAAGTGTGTCTTGAAGACCTCAAGTGTGTCCTGATCCCTTCAAGTGGGCCTTGATGCCCACAAGTGTGTCTTGATGCCCTCAAGTGTGTCTTGATGCCCTCAAGTGTGTCTTGATGCCCTCAAGTGTGTCTTGAAGCCCTCATGTGTGTCCTGATGCCCTCAAGTGTGTCTTGAAGCCCTCAAGTGTGTCTTGAAGCCCTCAAGTGTGTCTTGATACCCTCAAGTGTGTCATGATGCCCTCAAGTGTGTCTTGATGCCCTCAAGTGTGTCTTGATGCTCTCAAGTGTGTCTTAAAGACCTCAAGTGTGTCCTGATTCCTTCAAGTGGGCCTTGATGCCCACAAGTGTGTCTTGATGCCCTCAAGTGTGTCTTGATGCTCTCAAGTGTGTCTTAAAGACCTCAAGTATGTCCTGATCCCTTCAAGTGGGCCTTGATGCCCACAAGTGTGTCTTGATGCCCTCAAGTGTGTCTTGATGCCCTCAAGTGTGTCTTGATGCCCTCAAGTGTGTCTTGATGCCCTCAAGTTGTGTTGGTGTCCTCAAGGGCGCCTCGGGTGTGTTAACATTAGACATTAACCGAATTAACATCGTGAAAATTAATTAATATTAACCACAGCGTCAGGTTAAAATGGCGAACATTTATTCGTGTTAACGGGAACTATCCAAATTAGCATTAGGTGAACTAATTTGTGTTAACTAGATGCGGCTAAGTTAACAATGTTATTTCTTCCCCCCCCCCCCCCCGCAAGTTAAGACTGGTTATCATCAGAGCTGAATATGTTAACATGGCCGGAAGTGTCCAAGTGTTAACACGGACGGAAGTGTCCCAGTGTTAACACGGACGGAAGTGTCCAAGTGTTAACACGGACGGAAGTGTCCTAGTGTTAACACGGACGGAAGTGTCCAAGTGTTAACACGGACGGAAGTGTCCAAGTGTTAACACGGATGGAAGTGTCCAAGTGTTAACATGGACGGAAGTGTCGAAGGGTTAACATGGCCGGAAGTGTCCAAGTGTTAACATGGCCGGAAGTGTCCAAGAGTTAACACGGATGGAAGTGTCCAAGTGTTAACATGGACGGAAGTGTCCGAAGGGTTAACATGGCCGGAAGTGTCCAAGTGTTAACATGGCCGGAAGTGTCCAAGAGTTAACATGGCCGGAAGTGTCCAAGTGTTAACATGGCCGGAAGTGTCCAAGAGTTAACATGGCCGGAAGTGTCCAAGAGTTAACATGGACGGAAGTGTCCAAGTGTTAACATGGACGGAAGTGTCCAAGTGTTAACATGGACGGAAGTGTCCAAGTGTTAACATGGCCGGAAGTGTCCAAGAGTTAACCGGAAGTGGCCCAGATTAAGACGTTAACTATATTTCTTCGCAATAGCTAGTAAGATTAACATGGTTAAAACTAATCTTGTGATTAGTTTTAATCACTAGAATGGGACAACACGTTAACTGCCGTACCAGCCCTGCTCAACACTCTCAACGGACTTGAGAACTAACCTGAAAATACCGCCAGCAACATAGTATCTATAGTTACTATGAATAAAATGTACAAAACATAGACTTTTGTAAGTAAAGAAAAAAATCACTATTTCGTACTACCGGAATTCTAAAGGACCGAATCGAAACTGAAACAGCCTATTCATTCCTAGACTGAAAAAAGCAAATACAAGCCTAACATGCGCAATCATAGGCTTAATTTAGTACAAATATGTATCACACTACACTACCTAGTGTATAGGCCCCTCCTGAGCCCTATACACTAGGGCCCAGGAGGCGTCAGGTTGTGTGGCAGCACAACTGACACAGTTGTACTGTGACACTCTCTACATCAGTGTATAAGAGTGAGGATCTCCTCGGGTGCAGCGTGTCGTCCTATACACACGCCTTCCGTAGTCCTGTAGGTGCTCCTGGGAGGGCTAGACGGTGGATTCAGGCAAATATTAACATTGTTATCTTAGTCCACGTTAATAGTATTTAACGCCGACTGTGCCTGACTCACTTGTTATCTTGAGGTTATCTTGAGATGATTTTGGGACTTTTAGTGTCCCCGCGGCCCGGTCTTCGACCAGGCCTTAACCCCCAGGAAGCAGCCCGTGACAGCTGACTAACACCCAGGTACCTTTTTTACTGCTAAGTAACAGGGGCATAGGGTGAAAGAAACTCTGCCCATTGTTTTTCGCCGGCGCCTGGGATCGAACCCAGGACCACAGGATCACAAGTCCAGCGTGCTGTCCGCTCGGCCGACCGGCTCACTTGACGCGGGTGAGTTGAGTGCCCCTAGATCCGTGTTGATCCGAGTTGACCCATGTTGACCCGTGTTGACCCGTGTTGACCCGTGTGTTGACCCGTTTTGACCCGTGTGTTGACTCGTGTTGACCCGTGTGTTGACCCGTAATGATCCATGTTGACATGTGTTGTTGCAAACACGCCCCCCGTTGTTGTTGGGGGGGGCAAGATGGCACCTTATACAAGAGTAATGTTAGTTAACCGTTGAATCAATGTTGATAATGTTGAATTAACGTTATTCTGGGACATTGTTACCACAGGGGTCACTGTCCTGGCTCCCCCGACGAACAAATCTGGCCAGACTGGGGATTAGCGGCCGGAGTCGGGGCGGCGGCGGCGGCGGCGGAGCTGCCCCGCAACCAGATGGCAAGCCGCCGCCGCAAGCCGCCGCCGCCGCAAGCCTCCTGCACACCTGCTTCCTCTTCTGCCTCATTGTCTGTACTCGTGTCCGGACTCTATACTATAAGACCCCTACACCTTGTACGGGCTCCAGATTATACTTATACATTTGTTCAGACTCTATATAATACCAGATTAACCCTCGTACAGATTATATTATATTGGTCTAACGCTTCTTCCGATCATATAGTATACTGACTCAATAATATAAGGATTCTGTATTAACCGAATTTAGAAATCAATAATATTTCATATAATGCGGACTCTATATGGTATGAAATTAACGTCGGTTCAGACTCCGCATACGAACTGAATCCATGTATGGACTTGACCCATGTACGGATTCACCGCCACTGATCAACACTCGTCACTGATCAACACCCGCCACTGATCAACACTTGGCACTGATCAACACCCGGCACTGATCAACACTTGGCACTCTGTTGATTGGTAACTATATTATATGGTGACGTTACTCTGTAGACGACGAGTCACAATAACGTGGAAATGATGACCAGACCACACACCAGACCACACACCAGACCACACACCAGACCACACACCAGACGATGAAGAAACGACGGACCAAAAAGTTGTCATTTCTTCACTTTCTGATGTGTGGTCAGCGTGACGTGGCTATTAGATGGTAACTAGTCTATGGTGACGCTGCTTTATTGCCTGCTAACTTTTTTGTATACTGACATTACTTTGTTGATTGGTAATTTTATTGTATGGTGACCTAACTTTATTTTATTTTATTTTTTTTTAATAACAAAGGCTTTTAAACTGAGAACGTGCTCAACAATATTATTATAGCAAAACAAAAAATAAATAGAAATAAATAACTTTCCTCTAGAGATAAATATACATTAAATTAAAGGAATATATAAGACGAATCAGACACACACACACATCTTGAGGAGAACATGAGAGCTGGACAAGACTGTGCACAACCCTCAAGCCCCTTTGACAAATCTTAATTTGTTGTCATTATTAATTAAATACTGTTTTAGAAACCAGAAAAAGTGTTCAATACTGTTTTAGAAACCAGAAAAAGTGTTCAATAGTTCAAAAGTGTTCCACAACCAATACTGTTTTTAAATTTTTTCTGGTTTTCTGGAAAAAATGTCGTAGTAAATATTGTAACTATGTTATATTTGAGGTGATTTGCCGTTGTCTCAAGTACCTGTATCAAGTACAATGTATATACACCATACATCTCATACTGAGATGTATAGTGTATACTAGAGCATGTGTATATGGATCTAGCCAGCCACTGTATGGTTACAGTATTTGTGAGTCAGGAAACGTTTGCCCTCTTGGGCTGCGGCGTTCGCCTCAGATCAACACAACTTTATGAGCAAATTTCAATGTAAAAATGTTATAGTGTGAATTTGTGTATGGTAGAAAGTGAAGGTCAAAATGCGCCATATCCTGTCTTAAATTAACAGAATTTAATGCTTATTAAATCCTGTTATCGACCTCAGTTTCTTAAATTTGTATCGTTGTAATATATGTTTACGCTTTCCCTTGAAGGGTAAAATATATCTTATATATGAAAGATGGGGGGAAGCCTTATTATTTTTTATAAACATTCTCCAGTATAATGATGCTGCAAGGAACACCAGGTCTTCTAATTAATAGTGCTGTGATGTGCAATAAAAGTGCTGTGATGTGCCACATAAGTGCTGTGATGTGCCACAAAAGTGCTGTGATGTGCAACAAACGTGCTGTGATGTGCAACAAAAGTGCTGTGATGTGCCACAAAAGTGCTGTGATGTGCAACAAAAGTGCTGTGAGTTGCAATAAAAGTGCTGTGATGTGCCACAAAAGTGCTGTGATGTGCCACAAAAGTGCTGTGATGTGCAACAAAAGTGCTGTGATATGCAATAAAAGTGCTGTGATGTGCAACAAAAGTGCTGTGATGTGCCACAAAAGTGCTGTGATATGCCACAAAAGTGCCGTGATGTGCCACAAAAGTGCTGTGATGTGCCACAAAAGTGCTGTGATGTGCCACAAAAGTGCTGTGATATGCCACAAAAGTGCTGTGATGTGCAACAAAAGTGCTGTGATATGCCACAAAAGTGCTGTGATATGCCACAAAAGTGCTGTGATGTGCCACAAAAGTGCTGTGATGTGCCACAAAAGTGCTGTGATATGCCACAAAAGTGCCGTGATATGCCACAAAAGTGCTGTGATATGCCACAAAAGTGCCGTGATATGCCACAAAAGTGCTGTGATGTGCAACAAAAGTGCTGTGATGTGCAATAACCTCGCAAGAGATCTTCCAGTTAATGATATGTTTTGCCACACATAGGAAGGACGAAATTCTTTCTGTTTTCTAACTGCCTAAACGTTAATTAATGCTCGTAGTAGCGTGCAATAACTGAATTATGCCGAAGCGACAAGGTTTAGGCGCAAGACGAAGAATAAGGGGTGACGATTAAAGAATATAGATGTTTGATTTGACATTATATATCATCTCATAATAGAATCCGGAACAATGGATATGGACAAACCTAAATTTAGAAATTGATCTGCGTAAATACTGGGTTGAAAACATTGGTTGTTGGAACAACCAATTTGTTCACTGGTTGTTGGCTTGTTGAATAAATTACTAGGGTAGCCCTATAGACGTAGGTTCGCCTGAATGTTTCAAGCGTAGGCTTGACAATATATGTATGTATAATATATATATACACATATAAGCTAGAAGCTGCCTGGGATAGGCCCATATGCCGTCTACAATTTCTGTAATATATTTGAATGTGTTTGCCTTGTATTATTATATGGTTACTTTACATCATTGTATGATTACATCATTATATGGGAAGTTATTTTTCTCCATTTTCCTGCGATACGTAAACCTGTCAGGTGCTAAAATAACCATCATATTTTTGATGCGTGCCGGGTCAGCCTTCGAACGCCGATGGTCCAAGTGACTGGGACCGTCCCTTCACTCTGACCTCCTATCCCAACGGCTAGCCTGCCCTCATATCCCGACTTTTAGCTTGTCCTCATATTCCAGCTTTTAGCCTGTCCTCATATCCCGACTTTTAGCTTATCCTCATACTCCAGCTGTTTAGCGTGTTATTATATCCCAGCTTTTACCTTATCCTCATATCCCAGCTTTTAGTCTGGCCTCATATCCCGACTTTTAGCTTGCCCTCATATCCCAGCTTTTAGCCTGTCCTCATATCCCGACTTTTAGCTTGTCCTCATATCCCAGCTTTTAGCCTGTCCTCATATCCCGACTTTTAGCTTGTCCTCATATCCCAGCTTTTAGCCTGTCCTCATATCCCGACTTTTAGCTTGTCCTCATATCCCAGCTTTTACCTTATCCTCATATCCCAGCTTTTACCTAATCCTCATATCCCAGCTTTTAGCCTGTCCTCATATCCCTTCTAAATGCGATTGTGTCGTACTGACAAAACCCTTTCTCCTGAGAACGGCGTTTGCTCCCTCTTCGCTTTCAGTGTACTTTTCTGATTTTAATCGTTGATATATTGATATATATTATGTACTTTTAAGCATAGGTTGAATATTATAATAAGTCTCTGAGCATTAAAATGAGATATCAGAAGCATCTGTTCCTAGGTCAGAGGCTCAGTCTCTCATACTGCTATCGTCGCTGTGTTTACGACCTTCAAATCGCCTCCGCGGCCCAGCAGTAAACTGTTGGAGACGGGGTCGTGATAAGTGAAGCCTCTGCCACGCTGCCCCCCTGCCCTCTTGTCACCCCTGCCTGAGGTGTGACAGTCAGGAGCAGCCCCCCCCCCCTGTTACCCCTGTTTAAGGAGGGGGGGAAGAGAGCCACCCCTGCAGGATGGAGGGTGTCACCCTGCAGGATGGTAGGGTGTCACCCTGCAGGATGGTAGGGTGGCACCCTGCAGGATGGAGCGTGTCACCCTGCAGGATGGTGGGTGTCACCCTGCAGAATGTAGGGTGTCACCCTGCAGGATGGTAGGGTGTCACCCTGCAGGATGTAGGGTGTCACCCTGCAGGATGGTAGGGTGTCACCCTGCAGGATGTAGGGTGTCACCCTGCAGGATGGTGGGTGGCACCCTGCAGGATGGAGGGTGTCACCCTGTACCCTTGCTTCCCTTCAGGGCGTTCTTGGGCTGGGACGCGGTAAGCCAGGCTAGGGAGCTTTGTCTCGGAAGAATGTTTGGTGATAATGCTTTGATCATGGACCTGTTTTAGAGGATGTATGGAGGGATCGAGCCTGGCAAGTAAAGATGTCTTGCCCACCGAAGTTACACTGAGAGTTTTATGCGTGACTCATATTTAATTCTGTAATTTATACTACGTACATGCGAGTTAAGAGATGTTTCGTCCCCAATCAGTTAAGGCAAATGAGAAACTCTTTGATATATATATATATATATATATATATATATATATATATATATATATATATATATATATATATATATATATATATATATTGATATCAGAGTTCTACGGCTACTTGGTTCTATTGTTGATATCTCGAGCCAGCTGTTGAAACCGGATGGTTCTATAGTTTCAGCCAGGCATCATAGGCCTAGTACTGAACTCCGTATAGGAGACCACGAGACTCCGTAGACTGGGTCTTTGTGGCTCCTTACTACACTGCATTACAATTTTCCTGTAATTCTGAAGTACAAAAAAAATAATCACCTGCCTCAGGAAAATGTGTCATTTTCAGCAGTAATTTTGGACGTGTGACCTACTGTAAGGCTCAACGCTATAATGAAACAATGCAACTGAAGGAACGTATGGGAAAAAGGAGAACAATGATACAATGATAGTGCTAATACAATGTTTGGTGCATAATACAACTCTTCTATTGATGTAGGTGGTGCTATAGTCCCCATGTTGGTATGTTATACAATATAAACAACTATACATTATTCAAATTACTAAGACGATAAGGATGCATGACTGAACAGACTTGAAATATGTGTAAATGTTTTGACCTTATTACTAAACCATTAAATACGTAGTTTATTATCTTATTAACTGTTAAAACGTCTTAAATGTTATTAACTGTTAAAACTAGCAGGTATTTACGTGTATGTGCTATCTTGATATAGTATGTGTACTATCTTGGAATATGTAGTGGTAAACTGTATACTCGTCAGCGGGTAGCAGTGTTGTAGTGTACACTCAACAGCAGGTAGCGGTGGTCTACTGTATACTATACGGTGGGTGTATAGTGTATACTCGATGGCGGGTAGCGGGTGTATAGTTTATACTCGACGACGAGTAACGGATATATAGTGTATATTAAACGGCGGGTAGCGGGTGTATAGTGTATATTAAACGGCGGGTAGCGGGTGTATAGTGTATACTCGACGGCGAGTAGCGGGTGTATAGTGTATAATCGACGGCGGGAAGCTGGTGTATAGTTTATACTCGACGACGAGTAACGGATATATAGTGTATATTAAACGGCGGGTAGCGGGTTATATACTTGAAGGCGGATAGCAGGTATATAGTGTATACTTGAAGGCGGATAGCGGGTGTATGGTGTATACTCGAAGGCGGGTAAAGGGTGTATAGTGTATATTCGACGGCGGATAGCGGGTGTATAGTGTATACTCAACGGCGGATAGCGGGTGTATAGTGTATACCCGACGGCGGATAGCCGGTTTATAGTCGACGGCGGATAGCGGGTGTATAGTGTATTCTCGGCGGCGGATAGCGGGTTTATAGTCGACGGCGGATAGCGGGTTTATAGTCGACGGCGGAGAGCGGGTGTATAGTGTATACTCGGCGGCGGATAGCGGGTTTATAGTCGACGGCGGATAGCGGATGTATAGTGTATACTAGACGGCGGGTAGCGGGATTGTATTGTATGGTCGTCGGCGGATAGCGTGTGTATAGTGTATACCCGACGCCGCGTAGCGGGTCAACAGTGTATACTTAACGGTGTGAGTAGTGGAGTAGTGTATACTTGGCTGTGGATAGCGATGGTGTATTGTGTATGCAATGGTGGGTAGCGGGAGCGAAGGTGTATCGTGTATGCGTTGGCTGCGAGGGACGGCGGGTTGTGCTGTATTGGTGCATGCGGTAACCCTAATACTGTCTGATGTTGTCTGTGCTGCTGGAGTCTCTGTGCAGCTGGAGTCTCTGTGCAGCTGGAGTCTCTGTGCAGCTGGAGTCTCTGTGCAGCTGGAGTCTCTGTGCAGCTGGAGTCTCTGTGCAGCTGGAGTCTCTGTGCAGCTGGAGTCTCTGTGCAGCTGCAGTCTCTGTGCAGCTGGAGTCTTCACCAGCAGCAGCAGCAAGGAAGGCAGTGTAGTCCTGCAACACCGTCTCACCATCAGTCCGAGACAATACACCAGTGGTCAGTGTCCGTAATACACCCCCATACAATACACTCAGTAACACCCCCATACAATACACTCAGTAACACCCCCCATACAATACACCCAGTAACACACCCCCTATACAATACACCCAGTAACACACCCCCATACAATATACACACCGCGAGGGTGTAAATATATGACGCTGCTGCGTCTGTCTCATGTGCGTAAAATCTCATTAAGATGAGACAAAAATATGAGAAAATCATTTCAGGACAATGAGGTGACCTGAATCGGTGTCCTGGTGCTTCCCACACACACACACCTGCCTTAACCCACTCGGTCACAATAGGACAAAAAGTCAATCAAACCGGAACTCTACTGAATTCTCTTAGAGGTTCTGCAGGCCCGAACCGGTACCCAACCAGGGTTTTACGATAAGCCCGCCTACACTATGGCCTGCGAATGATAGTGATGACACCCCTGTAGCCCCTCCTTTGGATCACAAAGATATCACAATGGATTGATATGTCAATGGGGAAATCGTTTTTCAGTTCATATATCATGCATTATGATTTTTTTTCATATTGTATACACACATATATATATATTTAGTGGGAGGGTAGTGTAGCGGTGTATATTTAACATAAGTATATGTAAAATATAAAAGAAGGCATAAATTTGAAAAAAGCGGTGTATATATATATATATATATATATATATATATATATATATATATATATATATATATATATATATATATATATATATATCTAAATGGCGCCACACATATAGTGTATATAGCATTCACTATATACCAACGTACAACGAAATTAGAAAGTAGAAATCGGCACTATTGAGTTGGACCAACTAGGAAATAACCTAACCTAACCTTCCTAGGCCTAATTCATGATATCTGAGGCCTAATGTAGTACACATGTGTGATGTACTAGGCCTAGGAATATTTGTTCTTTAGCTTCATTTGTTTTCCCCGACTCTATAAAGTGAATAGTACAAAGTTCTACTATCTAATTGCTTAGCACGTCAATCTTTGTACTATGGGGCACATAGTTAGAAGCACATATGTATAAATAATCAGCCATTATTCTACTATAATGAAATCAAATTATCAATGTTATTCGAAAATTACGGTTAATTTTTAATTTATTTAATTAAATAAATTGAGAACATTTTTAATTATCACAAAAAAAGATATTTTTCTTTATAATATATTATATATTATTATAGAGTAGTGTAGTGTTATATATTATAATTATTATACTTATATAATATAATATATAATATACATTAATAATATTATCTATATTTATAAGTTCGTCTTATATGATATAAGACGCACTTATTATAATTTAATCATTATAAATATATGCTGTATAATGAAAGATGATAATAGTGATTTTGACAGTTCTATGGACATTGACGGATAGATTATAAATGACAGGAAACATACCAAATAGCTTTAAGTGGTCCACTTGTGTATAAGGAGATATATTACTCGTTCTGAAGAATTGTAATTAATACCTTACGCAAATCTTCTAATTATTTGTTACCATTATATTTGATTAATGCCTAACAGCCTCGTGACTTGGAACATTTTCTAAACTAATTCAAAATTTTGCCTTGATATTTTTTTTTATTTCTCTCGACTATACTTTTCAATGTGTAAACTAAGTGCTTCACATTCGTTGTATGTGCATCACGGAAGCTGTCGTACTTCTTGTATATATATAATTACCCGAAAACGCCATGCGTACTAGTGGCTCTAGGTATTGTATGTACTAGCTCTATCTCTATATTACTCACCGCTACCAGTGACGCCACACCTCTACGTTACCAGTGACGCCACACCTCTACGTTACCAGTGACGCCACACCTCTACGTTACCAGTGACGCCACACCTCTACGTTACCAGTGACGCCACACCTCTACGTTACCAAACAGTAACGCCACACCCCCACTCTGCAAGCAGCATAGATCTTACTATCAAACTTTTGTTCCTCTTAACTTCCACTCCAAAAGTTTGCATCGTAAATTCGGGCGTAACTTAGACAAAGTGAGACTTTTTTGTGTATGTGCGTGTGCTTGCGTGTGCGTGCGTGTGTGTGTGTGTGTGTGTGTGCCTTCTAGGAGTTTTGGAGGCAAGGCCGTTTGGAACTTCAGTTTGTGGAGGGCGGCGTATATGTGTGTCAGACTTTGATCAGGGTCACACCCCATACACGTTGTTTGTGTGTGTGTGTGTGTGTGTGTGTGTGTGTGTGTGGTGTGTGTGTGTGTGTGTGTGGTGTGTGTGTGTGTGTGTGTGTGTGTGTGGGTGTGTGTTTGTGTCTATAATATCTGGTCCGTTATCCATAAACTGAAGTTCCAAAACTTGCCTTCATAACCTGCAATGCATGCACACACACACACACACACACACACACACACACACACACACACACACACACACACACACACACACACACACACACACACACACACATTGTGGTAGTTACTGTGCATCTGTACCTCTGGTGGTGGTTACTGTGCATCTGTACCTCTGGTGGTGGTTACTGTGCATCTGTACCTCTGGTGGTGGTTACCGTGCATCTGTCCCTCTGGTGGTAATCGTGTACCATTGGTACTGGCAATAGGTATGGGGGGAACTGGAATGGTCTGTGACTGTATGGGAAGAATATGAACATATAAATTGTGAATCAAGATCTGATGTAAATATAAACAGGAACCTATTACAGGATAAAATTGGGCAGATAGCAGTATTATTATAATTAGATCAACGTAAAATATCCTCATTACCTCAACTGCCTGAGTTACTGTATTATCATCGAGCAGGGGCGTCGTTCATCACTGGTCTCAGTACCCGGTCATGTTGACTTCTAACTTACTCATTATTGTTCGAATACTTATAACTTGATGTTTTACACGGCGGCACCCGGATCTGTCTGTGTCTCTCTCCCTCTCACCCTCCCTCACCCTTCACCTCTTCTCCACTCTTCTCCATCCTCTTGTTCCCCCCACTCTTTCCCACAATCTCTTTCTCCCCCTTTTGCCCTTTCCCCTTGTCCTCTTTCCCTGTCGCTCCTTCCCTCCCTCTGAAAACAAACACTCGCAGCAAACACGCAACATAACCTCAACTTTTATTTATCATTGTTTCTTTGATGCAACATTGTGGCAACATAATAACGTTGTCGTTAGGTTGTGAACAAGTTAGGAAGGATATTGTGAAGATCTGTAAATTTTATAAAAATCTCTCTAGAAAAGTAAACCCCTATATCAGACTTCATTGGAATCGCTGGGATCCGGAATATGAGGCGATCCCTCTTAAAGAGGGGCTTGGGAGTCCACCCCGACCAGCCTATGACACTCCCAGCAATGACAGGTCACCATGCAAAGGTCTTTGAGGTCTGCCCAGGCTACTGGTCTCCAAGGCTGGAGAGACAAATCGACATTCTTCCTTATAGATAAAGATTAAACTGGCTGCTCGAATCCCAGAATGTGAATTCACATAAGCCAAGTAAACTTAAAAGATGCATTCATATGCAACTTATATTTCGTGTGTATGTGAAGGTTCTTAAACTAGGCCTTCACCACGTGTGAAGGAGGAGGCATGCGAGGTGGGGGTGGTGCTACGACCCGACCCCACTGACCCGGCCCCACTGACCCGGCCCCACTGACCTAGCCCCGCTGACCCGGCCTCACTGACCCGGCCCCACTGACTCGGCCCCACTGACCCGGCCCCACTGACCCGGCCCCACTGACCAGGCCCCACTGACTCGGCACCACTGACCCGGCCCCACTGACCCGTCCCCACTGACCCGTCCCCACTGACCCGGCCCCACTGACCCGGCCCCACTGACCCGGCCCCACTGACCCGGCCCCACTGACCCGGCCCCACTAACCCGGCCCCACTGACCCGGCCCCACTGACCCGACCCCACTGACCCGGCCCCACTGACCTGGCCCCACTGACCCAGCCCCACCCGAGGTAATATACCCGGGCATCCCCAAAGGACCGTGTATTTAAGACCGTGAAATTAATATATCAGAAGAAATGAATCAACTTTACTACAAGGTTTTGGAACACAAATTTGCATAGGCAGGAAAATAAACTTAGAATTTGGAAACATTTCGAAGTGTATTTTTATTAACTTAATAATGAACATAATACGCAATACCCAAAACCTTACACAAGAATTTCAGCGAATTAAATTAACTTTGGTCTCCCAAAGTCGACCAAAGAGAACAGCCATGAACAAGGCTGTCTGCCCCAGGTCAGTAGGGGGGGGAACGATACTAAATTTTTGTTTAGTTTTATTCTCATATCCAGTTCTTCAGAAGTCCATTGTGGGGGTGTATGGCTGATCACGTCACGTGGTCAGAGATCGATTTAAAAAACCGTTTTATTTGTGCCTAGTGGCTGTAGACACCGCACGTGGGAGGCCAGGTCAACAGGTGATGGGCTGGTGGGCTGGCCTGTTGTGGCTGGCCAGCTGCAATATACCAGTGATCCTTCCTGGCGGGCAATTAACAGGCCCCACCGAGCAGTTTGTTGCTCGCCCCCTCAGTTCCACCCCTGATGGATAGTTCATTGGCCACATGTGTGATCATTAGGCAGTAATATGTGGCGACCACCTTGTTGCATCAGGTGCGTCAGTACTACGGTACAAGATAATGTGTGAAAAACGTTGTTTATCGTTGAGAAGTGAAATAACTCGCATTAAAGAGTATCGTGAAATGTACAGACGACTGTGACGTAATTGTTTATTGCAACATTTGTAAGTTCACCGTCGCTCAGATTGTCTCCCCGGACCGAGGTGGTGTCGGTGATGGTACTCGGGAAGGTCAAGCCAGGTGTGTGTGGGGGTGTTGTGTTGCAACAAGGAGCCACTCAGTCGCAACTTGCTGAGAGAATATGAGTGCCAAATTAATCACTCGTTGTTATAATTGAGCTGGAATTATATTAGAACTTCTCGAATACATTTACTCAGCTAAATCTATTTCATGTTTTCTGTCTAGTTCAGATAGTGATTTTTTTTTTTAATTAATGTCATTCATTAGGGTTCTGGAATGAATTGATTTTGAGAGAATTTTATGTTTTTGTTTTTAACGAGAGTTTTTCTTATGATCAACTGACCAAATACTGTCCTTTGTCCTTTGTATTAGGACAATATTGTCCAAAGTATACTGACAAAAGTATTGTCCAGTTGGTTGTATGTGTACTAGAGAGAACCTGGTGAACACACACACACACACACACACACACACACACACACACACACACACACACACACACACACACACACACACACACACACACACACACACACACACTCACGCTCACGCTCACACACATACACAAACACTCTCTCTCTCTCTCTCTCTCTCTCTCTCTCTCTCTCTCTCTCTCTCTCTCTCTCTCTCTCTCTCTCTCTCTCTCTCTCTCTCTCTCTCTCTCTCTCTCTCTCTCTCTCTCTCTCTCTCTCTCTCTCTCTCTCTCTCTCTCTCTCTCTCTCTCTCTCTCTCTCTCTCTCTCTCTCTCTCTCTCTCTCTCTCTCTCTCTCTCTCTCTCTCTCTCTCTCTCTCTCTCTCTCTCTCTCTCTCTCTCTCTCTCTCTCTCTCTCTCTCTCTCTCTCTCTCTCTCTCTCTCTCTCTCTCTCTCCCCCTCCCTCCCTCCCTCCCTCCCTTCCTCCCTCCTACCTTCCCTTCCTCTGTAAATTATAAACGGCATAGGTAATCAGGACCGTTTCAGAGGGTGTAAGAAAGAGGGACTCCCCCCTTGCAGTTAAATGCCAGCCTCTTACGTGGCCAATATGACCACTTCGCCCCGGGATATATATTTCAGCCGCCCCTAGTTGTCCTTGTGTTGCTTTCAGGGCCCGGCCAGGTGCCCAGGTCTTGCCCTGGTGGTAGGCGTGGGAGTGTCACTCACACTCACTCACTCACCGCAACTCACGGTCACTCACACTCACGGTCACTCACACTCTCGTCTACTCATGTGTGTCCACTCCGACCCATTCTCCCGCGTATGGCATTTAAGATAAATCGTTTATAATAACTTAAATATTGTGATCGTCGACGGGATGATTTCGTTAAATTTTGCATATTGGACCTGCTCCTCCGGACTTGACCTGCTGCTCCGGACTTGACCTGCTCCTCCGGACTTGTTCTTACACCTGTCCCAGTGCTGGGTGGTGGTGTTTATTGTTGTATGTGTTGATGGGTGTTGTAGGTGGTTGTGGAGATGGGTTATGATGCTTGTGGTGAGCGTTCATGGGGCCACCTTGCACCACTCTGCACACACGAAACACGATCGAACCATCACATTCATCACACCACACTCCCTGCGCCAGACTCATCTCACACCAGACACCATACACTCCTCACACACTACAATCCTCACACACTCCACAATCCTCACACACTCCACAATCCTCACACACTCCACAATCCTCACACACTACAATCCTCACACACTCCACAATCCTCACACACTACAATCCTCACACACTCCACAATCCTCACACACTCCCCCCCCCCCCACACACACACACACACACACACACACAAAACACGCAACACTCCCTACACTTGAAATAAACATTGATTTATTGAGTGCACTGTTTTCAAGAGCAGGGTTACGACAGTAAATTGGTGGTGTGTGGCGTAGGCTGTGTTCGTGGCCCCACAACCCTACATGTACTCGCCCTAGATCATCTTACACGGACGAGCCCGGCTCCATGCCCTCGCCCTCTTTGATGCAATGATTCAGTTTCCAAACTTTGCAGTGTGATTGGTCTTTGTCCGGGGATGGTCATAGGCAGGTCGGAGTCGAGCCCAATCCCCTCCACAACCGCTCGTCCCGTTTGCATGAAAGGATCCAATTATTCCAATTTCCAATCTCGCTAAACACTAGAATTTATCGTCACTAAGATTCATCCGGTATATATTTTTTCAACATGAATAAATGTTAGTTTTACATATGTAGTTTGTTGATGAAGATGGTGTTTAATGAAAATAGTGATAAGAAAGGAAAATGGTGAAGAGTCAAGTAGGTGGTGATGGGTAGGGCAGCTGGTGAATGATAAGGAATGTAGTGAAGGGCAGGCAAGATAGTGAAGGGTAAGAAAGTAGGTGAAGGGTAGGAAAGGTGATGAAGGGTAGGGAAGTGATGGTTAGTAAAGCGAAGGCAAGTAGTGATGAGTATGCAGGGTACTACAGGGTAGGGAAGGTGGTGAAGGGTAGGGAAGGTGGTGAAGGGTAGGGAAGGTGGTGAAGGGTAGGGAAGGTGGTGAAGGGTAGGGAAGGTGGTGAAGAGTAAGGAAGGTGGTGAAGGGTAGGGAAGGTGGTGAAGGGTAGGGAAGGTGGTGAAGGGTAGGGAAGGTGGTGAAGGGTAGGGAAGGTGGTGAAGGGTAGGGAAGGTGGTGAAGGGTAGGGAAGGTGGTGAAGGGTAGGGAAGGTGGTGAAGAATAGCGTAGGTAGTAATGACTGTTTGAAGATGTAGCGGTGCCTGGATAGTGAAAAAAAAATATCTATTCTGCTAAAGACAGTGCATAGTGAAGATTATGAAGATTATTACAGCTATGAAGATAGTGAGTGTTGCAGACGGCTACAGTGATGAATATACATGAAGAAACACACAAGGCGAAGTGTTTCTACTTCGCTTTGTAATACATGACAGACTCCTGTTCTAATTATCCCTATTGTTGTTCAGTATTACCAAAGATTGACATGAACGAGCCTTTCGGTTTACCAGTCGCTTTACACATGTTAAGAACAGAATTGGTGCTCGTGTCAGGCCCTTTGCTTCCTTCTTGCCTTCATTTCTTTCCTTCCTCCCCGATCACTTTAATGTATTATTGAGAAGTACTTGAGGCCCTTGAACTCAACACACTGGTCACGTGATGCAACACCTAAGTCTTCCGGTACATTGCCCTCAGGTGGCGAGTACCAGCTCCCACACAGGTGGTCCTCCGCCAGGTGGTCCTCCGCCAGGTGGTCCTCCGCCGGGTGGCCCTCCGCCAGGTGGTCCTCCGCCAGGTGGTCCTCCGCCGGGTGGTCCTCCGCCAGGTGGTCCTCCGCCAGGTGGTCCTCCGCCGGGTGGTCCTCCGCCAGGTGGTCCTCCGTCAAGTAGTCACAACCAATCGCAAGAAGGAAACACAATTTGACAATTTGCTTCTCCTCCCTATGAAATAAAATAGGAAATTACCCTGAAGGCAACGTTCCCCAGTTCCCAAACTTCCGACACTATGCCTGAAGGGCGACTTTCCTCTGGCCCGTATGTGCCCCCTGCCTGTCTCACAAACCTGGCTCGCCTGCCTGTCTCACACACCTGGCTCGCCTGCCTGTCTCACACACCTAGCTCGCCTGCCTGTCTCACACACCTAGCTCGCCTGCCTGTCTCACACACCTGGCTCGCCTGCCTGTCTCACACACCTGGCTCGCCTGCCTGTCTCACACACCTGGCTCGCCTGCCTGTCTCACACACCTGGCTCGCCAGCCTGCCTCACACACCTGGCTCGCCAGCCTGCCTCACACACCTGGCTCGCCTGCCTGTCTCACACACCTGGCTCACCTGCCTGTCTCACACTCCTGGCTCGCCTGCCTGTCTCACACACCTGGCTCGCCTGCCTGTCTCACACACCTGGCTCGCCTGCCTGTCTCACACACCTGGCTCGCCTGCCTGTCTCACACACCTGGCCTCCTGCCTCACACACCTGGCCTACGCTCCTCATGGCCAACCATCCACAGACACGCACCCCAGACACACTAGCATCAGTTAAGATCTTGAATGCAATGTGAAATCCTTGTTAGTAGAGAGATGTAGGCCTACTTAGAAGCCTTTTGCCCAATAAAACGGCTCTTATTCCCCACGATGTGAGGAAATTGGCTTCTGGGGAGTGTGTGAGGGCTGGCGCGGGTGTACCCAGGCAAGAAAGAGGACTTACAAATCGGGTTTCGTTGCGCCGGGCTTGACGGGGGGGGGGGCGGGCCGGGGAGGGACGGAGGGACGGTGTTTGGCATTCATACTCAGTGGTAACTTTCTCAGATCTGACTACACGGTAATGTTTACTTTCCTCCACTCTCGCCGCCCGCCCGCCCGCTTTTTCCACCTCCTGCGGGGATGTATTTTTCATATTTCCTGTGATTGGTTCGGGAGCCGATCCCGTGTTTGTCGTGGCGCTCCCCCGTGCCTCTTCCCTGGTCTCAGTCAAACCTTCACAAGGAAGATAGATTTTAGTCGTCTATATATATATATATGTGTTTTCTATTTTGGATAGATCTGTGCTGCTTGCAGGTGAAGTGTTGTGTGCAGTTTATATTGTGTCGCCGATGTGCTGTGTATCAGTGCCGCATGTGTCGTGCTGGGGCGGCCGGGACGAAGCTGTACAGGGGTATGGTGTGTGGCACGGGGAAGGGGCAGGGATGGGCAGCATGGCAGGGGAAGGGACAGGGATGGGGAGCAACGCAGGGGAGGGGGAGCGACAGGGCCCCCTTCCCCCTCACAACTTACACTCTGGGCCCGTGAAGGGTTTGCTTAAGGGGTCTGAGAGGGCGCGTGCTGCAGTTTTTAAAGTGTTGTGAATTTTATTTGGGCAGCTTGCCAGCTCTAGCTGTCATTGGCTGGCTGGCTGTGGAGGTATGAGGCGCCCACTGCTTCTTGGGCTGTGTGTGTTGGACCATGGCTGCTGTGTTTACTGCGTTCATGGCTGCTGCGTTTACTGCGTTCATGGCTGCTGCGTTTACTGCGTTCATGGCTGCTGCGTTTACTGCGTTCATGGCTGCTGTGTTTACTGCGTTTATGGCTGCTGTGTTTACTACGTTCATGGCTGCTGTGTTTCTGCGTTCATGGCTGCTGTGTTTCTGCGTTCATGGCTGCTTGAAGTTATATAGACTTACCTATTGTGGAAGTAACCAGCACACGGGACTAGATCACACAGTAAAGTCCTAGGATTAAAAAAAGAGTGAATGTGGTGACTTACAACCGACTAATAAACAGTAGCATGATGAGGAAACAGTACGATGAGAGCAGTGGAGTCATCACAGTCGTCACGGTGAGGTTAGCAACATCGACAAGAGGAATGAGAAGAAATTTTGTTTTTAACACTTGGAGATTTGTATTACGAGCAAATAAACTGGACCGCGAAGAGTCAAAACTGTCGGAATGACATGTAGAAAGCATCACTAGTTGCCAGAACATAAATGAATGACCTCAAGCAACAAGTAATGATTGACTGATTGATGAAGATTAAGCCACCCAAGAGGTGGCACGGGCATGAATAACCCGTGAGTGGTAGATTTTTGGGGAGTGAATGTGATCTTTGGTCGAGCAGATCATCGGGGGTTTATAAGGGAGGTGTTCACCCTGGGTGAGCTGGATATAGACAGGATAGACCAAGAGGAGTCACTATGGGAGCCTGCCAGCACTGCGTCAAAATATTTGATTACACAGTTGAGCCGAAGGAGGGAAACTGACTAGCTATCAGAGATAGAACTGGGCCGGACTCCTGAAGGAGGAGATAACAGTGGTATGGAAGGTCCTTCCTGCAGCCCGCTGGCAGTGTGACCAAGAGGAATGTCGGCATGAAGCATAGAGGCAAAACTACACACGAACGAGGAAAACATATCACTCAGGAAAGAGGTAGAAGAGAATTGAGAGAATAATCTTTTCATCCGTGGACAATGCAAGAGTACCGAGGCAGACAGAAGCACCGAAGCAGAGCCTCACGCGAGTACAATAACAGACAGGAGACAAGCAGAGAGGCAGGTTCGGAATGCCGCTGTAGCAAGTGCAGAAGAACATTGCCTTGTCATATGGGATAACACACGGTAAAGAACCAAAGCGTATGGCTACTTAGAGACGGGAATGACCTGACAGAAAGCGACAAGGTCGCTGAAGAATATAGCTAGGAGAATCCAGACGGTTTTCAGGGACAGGAGGAAGAGAGAGAAGGTGTGGATGACGGGAGACGGGAGCAGCAACAATGAACTGAGGAAGAGGCAAACATTCAACTGGTGGAAGTGGATGTAAGAGAGGCAGAATGGCCATAGGAGTCATAGCCGTGACCAGACGGAGACAACAGCCACGCTATAGATCCTAGTCTATGACTTATCTAATGCAACAGTAGACATAAAGAGGGGGAGAGACATGGAGGGAGGGAGGCATGGAGGGAGGGAGGCATGGAGGGAGAGAGACATAGAGGTAGGGAGGTTATGCATGGAAGAGGTGAGGGAGAGAGGCATTGAGGGAGAGAGAGGGGCGTGGAGGGAGGGAGACAGGCATGAAGGGAGGGAGGGAGAGAGGCATAGAGGGAGAAAGGGATGGAGGGAGGAAGGGAGGGAGGGAGAGAGAGAGGCATGGAAGGAGAGAGAGAGAGAGAGAGAGAGAGAGAGAGAGAGAGAGAGAGAGAGAGAGAGAGAGAGAGAGAGAGAGAGAGAGAGAGAGAGAGAGAGAGAGAGAGAGAGAGAGTGGAGAAGCGAGCCGGGGAGGGGTGGGGGAGGGAGAAGAAGCTAGAGATGTTATCGGTGCAGGGAGTGACCTGAGCCGCTCAGATTTGGACTTCCCATATTGTGATGACCCAGAGGACCGTGTTCAGGAGGCCAGTCTCCCATGTTGGCCAGGCAGGACTCTCTTATGGGTGACGGAGTCTCCAGCATGGGTGACGGGGTCTCGTGCATGGGTGACTGGGTCTTGTGCATGGGTGACGGGGTCTCGCGCATGGGTGACGGGGTCTCTTGCATGGACAAGGTTATACAAATATACAGTTCCTAATGCTGTGACAAAGAGTTACAGTTAAGCGATTACCAGTCAACTCTGACACTCTCAGCTTGTAAATAACAGGACTTGAACATTTCTCTCGTAATAAACAGCAGGTTAGCACAAAATTGAGTTTAGTGACACTAGACTGTGATGACCTGCAAAGCGCTTCAGAGATGTTATGTAGCACTGGGATAACTGTGATAGGTTTTCTCTACAGCAAACATGGCAGATAAAAAAAGGGGGTTATGTCTACCAAAGAAAACGACAATAGAGATTTAAAAGTGGAATAGTCACACACACAACAGCTCTGTCAGATATGGGTATAAAAGCCGTCTCCATTTTTAACACACACACACACACACACACACACACACACACACACACACACACACACACACACACACACACACACACACACACACACACACACACACACACACACACACACACACACACACACACACACACACACACACACACACAAACACACACACACACACAAACACACACACACACACAACACAAACACACACAAACACATTTAGACAAACAAAAACGAAAGAGGTAAAACTGGACACAACTGCCAGCCTGAAAAATCCCCCACCAAGATAGAGAAGTTCCTCTCCCCCACCCCCCCCCCACTCTCCCCCACAACACCCGGTAAATCTTCCCCACTAAAGTATCCAGCGGGGTCCCTCTCCATGGAATTTCCCTAAATTTAGAGGCTGAATGGTGCCTTCATTTCCCGTTCTCAGCCTGATAACACTCACCAATTTCCATGTTTTTTTTATCACTTTCCTCCTGACACTTTCTCCTCCGGATTTTTTTCTCTTTAGATATCGCTTGAATTTATTTATATATATCCACCTGTGTCTCAGGAATATATATATATATATATATATATATATATATATATATATATATATATATATATATATATATATATATATATATATATATATATATATATATATATATGCGAACAAGCCTGAATGGTCCCCAGGACAATATGCAACTGAAAACTCACACCCCAGAAGTGACTCGAACCCATACTCCCAGAAGCAACGCAACTGGTATGTACAAGACGCCTTAATCCACTTGACCATCACGACCGGACATAATGAGGTGATAGCCGAGGCTATTTGAACCACCCCACCGCCGGCACTCGGATAGTAATCTTGGGCATAGCATTTTACCAAATCACCTCATTCTTTGGGGCACACGTGAGGAACACAAATGCGAACAAGCCTGAATGGTCCCCAGGACAATATGCAACTGAATATACCAGTTGCCAGTTGCAATATACCAGTTGCGTTGCTTCTGGGAGTATGGGTTCGAGTCACTTCTGGGGTGTGAGTTTTCAGTTATATATATATATATATATATATATATATATATATATATATATATATATATATATATATATATATATATATATATATATATATATATATATATATATATGTCGTACCTAGTAGCCAGAACGCACTTCTCAGCCTATTATGCAAGGCCCGATTTGCCTAATAAGCCAAGTTTTCATGAATTAATGTTTTTTCGACGACCTAACCTAACCTAACCTAACTTTCTCGGCTACCTAACCTAACCTAACCTATAAAGATAGGTTAGGTTAGGTTAGGTAGGGTTGGCTAGGTTCAGTCATATATCTACGTTAATTTTAACTCCAATAAAAAAAATTGACCTCACACATAATGAAATGGGTAGCTTTATCATTTCATAAGAAAAAAAATTGAGGAAATATATTAATTCAGGAAAACTTGGCTTATTAGGCAATTCGGGCCTTGCATAGTAGGCTGAGAAGTGCGTTCTGGCTACTAGATACGACATATATATATATATATATATATATATATATATATATATATATATATATATATATATATATATATATATATATATATGTCGTACCTAGTAGCCAGAACTCACTTCTCAGCCTACTATTCAAGGCCCGATTTGCCTAATAAGCCAAGTTTTCCTGAATTAATATATTTACTATAATTTTTTTCTTATGAAATGATAAAGCAACCCTTTTCTCTATGTATGAGGTCAATTATTTTTTATTGGAGTTAAAATTAACGTAGATATATGACCGAACCTAACCAACCCTACCTAACCTAACCTAACCTATATTTATAGGTAAGGTTAGGTTAGATAGCCAAAAAAAGCTAGGTTAGGTTAGGTTAGGTAGGTTAGGTAGACGAAAAAACATTAATTCATGAAAACTTGGCTTATTAGGCAAATCGGGCCTTGAATAGTAGGCTGAGAAGTGCGTTCTGGCTATTAGGTACGACATATATATATATATAAATATATATATATATATATATATATATATATATATATATATATATATATATATATACATATATATATATATATATATATATATATATATATATATATATATATATACATATATATATATATATATATATATATATATATATATATATATATATATATATATATATATAATGATCCGGCTGAATAGATAACCATAGGTTATCTATCTTGTCTATCTATGTAAATCAGTATTTAAGAACATTTGAGATTCGAACCCGGACCAAGAAAATACGAGGGTCCCGCTTCCTAGGTGTACCGGCTGGATTTTCTCTCTTTCCGCTCGCACGTTCGCGTGGATGACAGGCCTCTAAGGTGAGCCCCCCCCCCCCCACCCTCGGGTGTACCGCTCCCTTAGACGTACCAGCTCCCTCAAGTGTGCTGATCCTTTTAGGTATACTGCCCATCTTATTTATATTAGGTCTCTTGGGTGTACCGGTTCTCTTAGGTGTATAGGCCCTTTCGTGTGTACAAATTACAAAGATATATAATATGAATATTAGTAATGATTGTACAATTTGGTTCCATTTTTAATTGATCAATTAAAAGACTATATTTATAAGATGATTAGTACACAGATATCCGATTAGCGCTTCCAGGAACTCACATGTATTGGTCATTAGACTTTCTATAGTTTCCTGTTGTCTTATGGTCATGAAACAATATTACGAAGACTTTGTTGTACTCCTCATCTTCCTGTATGTTGAACTGTCTCTCTGTCTGGCTCTGTTTAATTCTCTATATTTCTCTTTCCCTCTTTCCCTCCTCTCGTCCTCCCCCGCCCTCTCGTCCCCCCCCCCCCGCCCCTCTCTCTTCCCCCCCCCCGCCCCTCTCTCGTCCCCCCCGCGCCCCCTCTCTCGTCCCCCCCCCCCGCCGCCCCTCTCCTCAGCCAGTGGTGCATGAAAGAGTCAGTGTATGAGAATCCATTTGATGCCAGATTTCCTCTCAGCCTCCGCTAGTCTTGTCACGATCCCCACGCCCCCTCCTCTCCCCCTCACACGCCCCCTCCCCACGCCCCCTCCCCGCGCCCCCTCCCCACGCCCCCTCCCCACGCCCCCTCACACGCCTGCTCCCCACGCCTCCTCCTTCCCCCTCCCCTCACACGCCTCCTCCTCTTCCCCCTCCCCCACCACACTGACACCAAAAACCTCACAACCCTGGAGAACAGAATGAACAGAAGAGATATGATCTCGACATGAAAGATAATGAGGGCAATAGTCAAGGTGGACAAAGACAAAACTATCTTTCATGAAAATCATATTTTTCAGTCCATCCTTGCTATCAACGCTGTCTTCCTCCTACCTTTCCCCTCCCCCCTTACCTAATCTCCCCCTCCCCTTGTTTTCCCTCCTTAATCCTGCCCCTTCCTCATCCTGCCCCCCTCCACTCCATTCCCTAATCCTGCCCCCTCTTTATCTCCCTTCCCTTATCCTGCCCCTCCCCTCCTTATCTTCCGTCCCTTATCCTGCCCCGCTCACTACCTCCCTTCCTCCGTAACCCAGCCTCCTTCCCTTCTCCCATCCCCCCTCCCACTCCCCCCTCCCTCTTTACCCCCCATCAACACCTGTCAACGACACTCCACACCTGTAGCCTTGTCGTCGTCATCTTCTTTCCTCCATTTTGCTTCGCTTCTTTACCTTCAACTCTTTCTTCAATCGGTTCCATCTCCTCCTCTTCCTCCTCCCCTTCTTCTTTCTCCTCCGCCTCCTCTACGGTGCGCTCGGGATTCGTAGTCCTAAGGTTCCGGGTTCGATCCTCGGGGGAGGCGGAAACAAATGGGCAGAGTTTCTTTCACCCTGAAGCACCAGTTCACCTAGCAGTAAATAGGTACCTGGGAGTTAGACAGCTGCTACGGGCTGCTTCCTGGGGTGTGTGTAACAGAAAGGGGAGGCCTGGTCGAGGACCGGGCCGCGGGGACGCTCCAGCTCCAGGGCACAATACCAGGGCCACTGGTATTGTGGCCCCTAGTATTGTGGCCCTGGTATTGTGGCCCTGGTATTGTGGCCCTGGTATTGTGGCCCCTAGTATTGTGGCCCTCGTATTGTGGCCCTGGTATTGTGGCCCCTGGTATTGTGGCCCTGGTATTGTGGCCCTGGTATTGTGGCCCCTGGTATTGTGGCCCTGGTATTGTGGCCACTGGTATTGTGGCCCCTAGTATTGTGGCCCTGGTATTGTGGCCCTGGTATTGTGGCCCTGGTATTGTGGCCCTGGTATTGTGGCCCTGGTATTGTGGCCCTGGTATTGTGGCCCTCGTATTGTGGCCCTGGTATTGTGGCCCCTGGTATTGTGGCCCCTGGTATTGTGGCCCTGGTATTGTGGCCCTGGTATTGTGGCCCTGGTATTGTGGCCCTGGTATTGTGGCCCTAGTATTATGGCCCTGGTATTGTGGCCCTGGTATTGTGCCCCTGGTATTGTGGCCCTGGTATTGTGGCCCCTGGTATTGTGGCCCTGGTATTGCGGCCCTGGCATTGTGGCCCCTGGTATTATGGCCCTGGTATTGTGGCCCTGGTATTGTGGCCCTGGTATTGTGGCCCTGGTATTGTGGCCCTGGTATTGTGGCCCTGGTATTGTGGCCCTGGTATTGTGGCCCTGGTATTGTGGCCCCTGGTATTGTGGCCCCTGGTATTGTGGCCCCTGGTATTGTGGCCCCTGGTATTGTGGCCCTGGTATTGTGGCCCTGGTATTGTGGCCCTAGTATTGTGGCCCTGGTATTGTGGCCCTGGTATTGTGGCAGTGGTATTGTGGCCCCTGGTATTGTGGCCCTGGTATTGTGGCCCTGGTATTGTGGCCCTAGTATTGTGGCCCTGTAAGAGTGTTGGTTGTATGCGTCCGTCAATACAATAAATAAGTTCCTGAACCATTCCAGGTGATTGTTGACTCTACGCTACTGTGAGATTGTATTATACATGGTGATTGTTTTGTCTCAGCTGGGAGCCACGGTTGTCTCAGCTGGGAGCCACGGTTGTCTCAGCTTGGGGGCCACGGTTGTCTCAGCTTGGGGGCCACGGTTGTCTCAGCTTGGGGGCCACGGTTGTCTCAGCTTGGGGGCCACGGTTGTCTCAGCTGGGGGCCACGATTGTCTCAGCTTGGGGGCCACGGTTGTCTCAGCTTGGGGGCCACGGTTGTCTCAGCTTGGGGGCCACGGTTGTCTCAGCTGGGAGCCACGGTTGTCTCAGCTGGGAGCCACGGTTGTCTCAGCTTGGGGGCCACGGTTGTCTCAGCTTGGGGGCCACGGTTGTCTCAGCTTGGGGGCCACGGTTGTCTCAGCTTGGGGGCCACGGTTGTCTCAGCTTGGGGGCCACGGTTGTCTCAGCTGGGAGCCACGGTTGTCTCAGCTGGGAGCCACGGTTGTCTCAGCTTGGGGGCCACGGTTGTCTCAGCTTGGGGGCCACGGTTGTCTCAGCTTGGGGGCCACGGTTGTCTCAGCTGGGGGCCACGGTTGTCTCAGCTTGGGGGCCACGGTTGTCTCAGCTGGGGGCCATGGTTGTCTCAGCTGGGGGCCATGGTTGTCTCAGCTGGGGGCCATGGTTGTCTCAGCTGGGGGCCATGGTTGTCTCAGCTGGGGGCCACGGTTGTCTCAGCTGGGGGCCACGGTTGTCTCAGCTGGAGGCCACGGTTGTCTCAGCTGGGGGCCACGGTTGTCTCAGCTGGGGGCCACGGTTGTCTCAGCTAGGGGCCACGGTTGTCTCAGCTGGGGGCCACGGTTGTCTCAGCTGGGGGCCACGGTTGTCTCAGCTGGGGGCCACGGTTGTCTCAGCTGGGGGCCACGGTTGTCTCAGCTAGGGGCCACGGTTGTCTCAGCTGGGGGCCACGGTTGTCTCAGCTGGGGGCCACGGTTGTCGCAGCTGGGGGCCACGGTTGTCTCAGCTCACAAAAAAGTGCAAACTAATTTATCAAAGTCATCAAGACTTTATAGTACGGTGTAAAGCTGACGTAACTGTACCTTAGATCACGTGTACCGCCAGCGGTACCATAGCTGGGCTGCAGCTGCACCCAAAGTACCCCATTACTTACTGACACCAAAACTATGGTACGTGAATATATGATATGGAAGACTACGATGTGAACCTGTGTTGGTGGGGACCAACACACTCCTCTAACCTTGTAATTCAAGGTCGCCCGCGCGCACGCACGCACGCACGCACGCACACACACACACACACACACACACACACACACACACACACACACACACACACACACACACACACACACACACACACACAGGCGGGACCAAAGAGCCAAAACTCAACCCCCGCAAGCACAAATAGGTGAGTACAGATAAATGAGTACACAGGAGGTTTTCACATAAGAGCAATGGGAAGTTCCAGAGATAAGAGAGGGAATAGTTAATCAGAAACCACTACAAGAGTTGGAGATTACTAGTGGGGATGTAAGGAAGCTCTTGCTAGAGTTGGATGTGACAAAGGCTATAGGCCCAGATGGAATCTCCCCTTGGATACTAAGAGCAGAAGGAAGGAGCAGAAGTACTGTATCTGCCACTCTCCATAGTGTATAACAAATCACTGTAACAGGGTAATTGCCTTAAATTTGGAAGACGGCTAATGTAGTCCTGATATACAAGGAGCAGGATAGACAGGAGGCACTGAACTAAACGCCAGTGTCCCTAACTTGCATACCATGCAAGCTAGTGGAACATCTGGAGCGAAAGAACTTTGTAACACAGCATCAACATGGGTTCAGGGGATGGCTGGTCCTGCCTCACAGGGTTAATTGAATTCTACGACCAGGCAACAAAAATCAGGCAAGAAAGAGAAGGGTGGGCAGACTGCATATTTTTGGATTGTCAGAAAGCCTTCGACACAGTGCCACACAAGAGGCTAGTGAAAAAGCTGGAGATGCAGGCAGGAGTGAAAGGGAAGGTACTCCATTGGATAAAGGGGTACCTAAGCAACAGAAGACAGCGAGTCACTGAGGGGTGAGGCCTCAGATTGGCGAGACGTCACTAGTGGAGTCCCGCAGGGTTTAGTCCTAGGGGGACATATACTGTTTCTGTTTTCAGATATACTGTTTCTGATATATATATATGATCTCCCAGAAGATATAGAATCGTTCCAATCATTGTTTGCTGATTATGAAAAAATTATGAGGAGGATTAAAACAGAGGATGATAGTTGGAGGCTACAAGATGCCCTAGGCAGACTGAATGAATGGTCCAACAAATGGCTACTAAAGTTCAACCCGAGTATATGTAAGGTCATGAAACTAGGCGGTGGAAACAGGAGGCCAGACACAGGATACCGAATGGGAGATGAAGTACTTTATGAAACTGACAGAGAGAAAGATCTAGGAGTGGATATCACACCAAACCTGTCTCCTGAAGCCCATGTAAAAAGAATTACGTCTGCGGCATATGCGAGGCTGGCTAACATCAGAACAGCCTGCAGGAACCTGTGTAAGGAATCATTCAGAATCTTGTACACCGCATATGTAAGACCAATCCTGGAGTATACGGCCCCAGCATGGAGCCCGTACCTTGTCAAGCACAAGACAAAGCTGGAAAAAGTTTAGAGGTATGCCACTAGGCTAGTCCCAGAACTAAGAGGCAAGAGTTACGAAGAAAAGGCTGCGTGAGATGCACCTCACAACACTGGAGAACAAAAGAGTAAGGGGATACATGATCACTACCTACAAAATTTCAAGAGAAATTGACAGGGTAGATAAGGATAAACTTTTCAATACGGGTGGTACGCGAACAAGGGGACACAGCTGGAGGCTGAGTACCCAAATGAGCCACAGGGACGTTAGAAAGAACTTTTTCAGTGTCAGAGTAGTTAACAGATGGAAAGCATTAGGCAGAGATGTGGTGGAGGCTGACTCCATACACAGTTTCAAATGTAGATATGATAGAGTCCAGTAGGCTCAGGAATCTGTACATCAGTTGATTGACAGTTGAGAGGCGGGACCAAAGGGCCAGAGCCCAACCCCGGCAAGAACAACTAGGTGAGTACACACACACACACACACACACACACACACACACACACACACACACACACACACACACACACACACACACACACACACACACACACACACACACACGTATTTTCTTTTTTACTTATGTAGATACATATGATGAATGAGGCAGTATAAAATGGGATAGTTATGAGTAGGTTGTTTAGGTGGGAGTAGTTATGAGCGGGTGGTCGGGGCGGGATCTCCAGCCCTGACGCTGGTTAACATGAGATTTGCATCTAAATGGGGTAGTGGTGTCAAGTGGTCGCCTCCCACAAAGCTTCGTCGGCGCCTGCTGCCCTTCGCTCACCCACGCCAGATATGGGCCTCATCACCTCCAAGATTAAGACATTTTTCTTCACCAAACTCTGGCTGCTACTGACTTTCCACTTGTATCGGTAATGGGCCCTCATTGGCTCTAGCACGGGCTGCCCCGCGTCTCTCGGGAGGGGTGGCGTGAGGGGTGTGGGGGAATGGGGGGACGAGGGCAGGGATTAGGGGGACATGGGTGACGAAGGCAGGGATTAGGGGGGCATGGGTGACGAAGGCAGGGATAAGGGGGGCATGGGTGACGAAGGCAGGGATTAGGGGGACATGGGTGACGAAGGCAGGGATTAGGGGGGCATGGGTGACGAAGGCTGGGATTAGGGGGGCATGGGTGACAAAGGCAGGGATTAGGGGGGGCATGGGTGACAAAGGCAGGGAGGTTGGGGGATTGGGGGTACAGTTACAGCTAGAGAGGTCCGTATACAGAGGTACGTCTGTGAACACGAAAGAAAATCAGGATTTATATATATATTTTTTTGTAAGATCTTGTCATGATAATTTTGTGTCACTTTGAGGATGTGTATTATTAGCGTGCAGCTCTGCACGCTAAATTAACCACTGTGAAAGGTGCATGGGATGGGTGACTGGGGAATGGGGGAGAGGGACGATGATGGGGTGTGGTACGGGGTAAGATATGGGGGTGAAGGGTAGATATAGGAGGTGAGAGAATGTTTTTAGGGTGGAGATAATGGGTTTAGGGAAAGAGTGAGACCCTAAGCTTGGGTGAAGAGGGAGGAGGTAATGGGTGATGGGTGGGGGGGGGCAAAAGCGGATGGGAAGGGGTGATGGGGGGAGGTAAGATGCGAAGGGGTAAGGGGGGGATGAGAGGTTTAGGGGTGAGGGAAAACAGTTGGGTTGTGCGAGGCTCTCCTCATTACAGCCTCAAGTGATGCCATCTATCGCCACAAAAAGAAAGCTTAAATGGAGTCAATTTCCTTTTGTATAGAATTAAAAAGCTCTCAGCCTCCCCGTAGGAGACTTTTTTTGTGCTGTTAACCCATTGGCGGGGAGTAAATGATTTACCAGTGTGTCCGTAGAGCGCCTCGGAGACCGGCCCCGCTCGGGATTTAGTCCGTATCCGGCCGAGGCGTTATAACCGGATTGTGTCGTAAAATTCTTGTCAGATATGAACCTGATCCCTCGCAGATGGGGCGGGTTTTCTCCTCTCTTATAACTAAAATTAGTTCCTCAAATTATCGTCTCGCTGCTTTTCCACCCAAGATTTGCTTGGGTCTTCCATTACAGGCGGGAAAAAGGTTATTTCGTAAGCCAGGCGCGGCACAGAGCGAGAGGAACAGCTTTGTGAAAGTTAGCAGAAGACGAGGTCATCCGCCCCTCCCTCCCTCCCTCTCCCTTACTGTTTTCTCTCTCTCCTTCCTCCTCCTTCTCTTCATCTTCCTCCTCCTCTTCCTTGATCGGCTTGTCCTTCTTTTCTACTCTCCAGCCCTCTCTAGCTCTAGCTAGAGAGGGCGGAGAGTAGAAAAGCCATGCCATGCTCTAGCCCTTCACCATCAACCCATCCTCCCAATAACACGTTTCATTTTGACGTATACTTCACCTAAGGACAAAAATCGTCGTTCAAGAAAATGTGAGCTGCTCGCGTAATTGACATAATGTCCCGTTTTTTGTCCGTGGGTTCTCTAGTAGGTTAGGATAAGGCCTTTTAGTACAACAGTTTCCTGACGTTGGAAACGCTGGCGTTTCCAACGTCAAGAACGGGAGGGAACGACGCTGGCGAGAACGAGAGGGAACTCCCATCCACCATACTGATGTAACAGAGACTATCGAGTGTCTTTTGGCCTTAGGGATCATCCCCAAGTCATCGTGCATGCGTGTAGGACAGTGAGGGGTGGACAGGTAGGGGACCTAGCCGTGAGGGCCTCTGACCTTGCCATACGAAGGGAGCTATCAGGGGAGAAAGCGCCAAGCCATCACAACTATATAGCACTGGGAAGGGGTCAGGATAAGGATTTGGGATGGGACGGAGGAAGAAATGGTGCCCAACCACTTGGACGGTCGGGGATTGAACGCCGACCAGCATGAAGCGAGACCGGCGCTTTACCGGCAAGCCCAACTGGTTGGACGGTAGAGCGCCGGTCTTGCCATACGAACCAAACCTGCCAGCCATAATCTCCAACATTAATATCTGCACAAAGAAAAAAATGGATGAGCTTGTTTGACCTAGTTTCAAGAACTGCTGAGCAAGGCATTCATATATATTGTCATACAGTCCTCTAGAATCGGCTAGTCCAGATTGGACCAAGGCTGCTATTGAATGTAGGTCTAAGGTGATGTTTGAGTGGATGATTGGCTCGTTAAATAAAACAAGGCTCAGTGTTCATTCAGTATTAGAGTTCTATTTTAGTTCAGAGGAGTCTGAAGGTGACTGTAGGGCCAAGAGAGACGTGACTTAACATGAGGATTGTTAAGTTCAGTTCAGTTGGCTGTTAGATACACCGGTGGAGAACTCCTGAGTTCCTTATGGGAAAATAAGCAATGCCACTTTTTCTTAGCATTGAAGAAGATCTTCTTGCAAGTTGCATCCACGAAGTTTGATTTTTAGTGGCTAAATAAACTCACCATATCCTCACCCCTCACCACACCCCCTACTGTGCAAACCACACACCGTTCTCCCCTCTACTGGCAGCATGTATATCTCTAACCCCTCCACCCCCCCTCCACCCTCCTGCCCCCCCCCACCATCCCCCATGCTCATCTTGGCACTTAAGGGCAGGTTTTTACAACCCCGCGATATAATTAAGTACCATAATTATGGAATCTTTAATACATAGAGCAGAGTTGTTAATATGTAAAGCGTGAGGAGCGAGGCAGCGTGATCCCCGCCGCTCTGAAGGAGGCCGTCCATGTATGTAAATGAAGTGAAAATAGGAATTAAGAGGAATTAAGACGGATGAGAAGGGAAGACAGAGGCCGCGACGCTTAGTCCTCTCAATCCTGCCTCCTAACATGTTTTTGTAGGCTAGCCTCCAGGAGGTAGCCTCCAGGAGGTAGCCTCCAGGAGGTAGCTTCCAGGAGGTAGCTTCCAGGAGGTAGCCTCCAGGAGGTAGCCTCCAGGAGGTAGCTTCCAGGAGGTAGCCTCCAGGAGGTAGCCTCCAGGAGGTAGCCTCCAGGAGGTAGCCTCCAGGAGGTAGCCTCCAGGAGGTAGCCTCCAGGAGGTAGCCTCCAGGAGGTAGCTTCCAAGAGGTAGCCTCCAGGAGGTAGCCTCCAGGAGGTAGCCTCCAGGAGGTAGCCTACAGGAGGTAGCCTCCAGGAGGTAGCCTCCAGGAGGTAGCCTCCAGTAGGTAGCGTCCAGGAGGTAGCCTCCAGTAGGTAGCCTCCAGGAGGTAGCCTCAAGGAGGTAGCCTCCAGGAGGTAGCCGCCAGGAGGTAGCCTCCAGGAGGTAGCCTCCAGTAGGTAGCCTCCAGGAGGTAGCCTCAAGGAGGTAGCCCCAAGGAGGTAGCCCCAAGGAGGTAGCCTCCAGGAGGTAGCCTCAAGGAGGTAGCCTCCAGGAGGTAGCCTCAAGGAGGTAGCCTCCAGGAGGTAGCCTCCAGGAGGTAGCCTCCAGGAGGTAGCCTCCAGTAGGTAGCCTCCAGGAGGTAGCCTCCAGGAGGTAGCCTCAAGGAGGTAGCCTCCAGGAGGTAGCCTCCAGGAGGTAGCCTTTCACACATCCCTAGCTAGTAGAGAAGTATTCTTAAGATTGTGACTCCTTGAGCCATCCTTTCAGAAGTCTGTTTGGCGTGAGGTGACTATACTTAGGAATATCGTAAGAAGTCATTAACTACAAGACGCAGAGAACAACATAACAACATGAGCTGTGGTAGGCCTACTGGACCATGATCAGCAGGTGGTAATTAAACCCAATGGTTTTATAAGTCCCTCATCTGTATATCCTATATAAATATATATAAATATATGTATATATTTGTTAAAGCTGTTGAGGTAGTTGCTTGGTAGGTTGTTCCACCCGTCTATTGCCAGGTTATTATTTACTCATATGCATTTACAATGTAAATGTGTTCAATTTGAGTCTGTTGATACGAGCCGAGGGTCTGTTTGTTCGTGTCACGTATGGCTATGTCTGGTTTCTTCTTGTCATTTACCGGAGACTGAAAGGTCGGTAATTGCCAGGGTCATTGGGTTTCGGTATGGGGACAATTATTGCATGTTTCCATTGTGTGGGCAACTTGTCATTTTCTACGCGAGAGAATGTAAATGCAGCTGTCAGCCTTAACAAGGAAGATTCGTCATACTGAGCATTAGCCTTGTTGCACTATTGTTTTACTAGTGTTGCACCAGTGTTGCACCAGTGTTGCACCAGTGTTGGTGTGGTGTGTGGAGCCGGATGCCCCCCCCCCCCGGCCTCATCTCCACAGGGAGAATGTAGCACACGATGAGTCACAATAACGGGGCTGATGATCTGATGACCAGACCACACACCAGATGATGAAGACACGACGACGTTTCGGTCCGTCTTGAACCGTTATCAAGATGTGTAAGGGGAAACAGAGTGGAAGAGAGAGAGGGAAGAGTGAGATCAAAAGTGGGATGAATGAAAGAAAATGATGAAGATATTAAAATGAAAGGTAAGAATGAAATAAAATGAAAATATGATGACAGGTAAGAATAAGATAAAAGGAAAGAATAAGAAACTTGATAAGGGTCCAGGACGATCCGAGACGTCAAAGTTTTAAGATGTAAGATAATATTTGTATTCTTCGTATCAATGTGTGTTTTTTTATGTATATTGTCATCAATTATTTTATTGTGTATACATTAATACATTGTTGTCTTGGGTGTGGTCTTTACTGATCAGTATTACTCCGTAAATACTCTCAGGGAATGTTATCTTAAGAGGTGGATAACGATATGTGTGCTTCCCTGGGAGCCCTCACCCCCGCCCCCTGGGGACACCCCTCCATCACCCCTCCCTGCCTCACCCCAGGTATGGGGTGGGGTGGGTGAGGGCGGGTATGGGCTGGGGGAGGGTGGGTGAGGGCGAGCATGGGCAGGGAGAAGGGTGAGTGAGGGCGGGTATGGACTGGGGAGGGTGTGTGAGGGCGGGTATGGACTGGGGAGGGTGTGTGAGGGCGGGTATGGACTGGAGGAGGGTGGGTGAGGGCGGGTATGGGCTAGAGGAGGGTGGGTGAGGGCGGGTATGGGCTGCAGGAGAGGGTGTGAGGGCGGGTAAGGGCTGGGGGAGGGTGTGTGAGGGCGGGTATGGGCTGGAGGAGGGTGTGTGAGGGCGGGTATGGTCTGCAGGAGAGGGTGTGAGGGCTGGTATGGGCTGAGGGTGGGTGAAGGCTTGAGGGTGTAGCATGAAGTACCTCTTCATGATCATCACCAGACTTACGACACGACCTGAAAATCCCGCACCAGCTGGAGCGTTGTGGCCACGCTCGGGGAGGATGAGAGAGGGGGAGAGAGGGGAATTAGGGGAGAGAGGGGAATGAGAGGGAGAGAGGGGAATGAGAGGAAGAGAGGGGAATGAGAGGGAAGGAGGAAACAAGCGAGTAAAGGGGACAAGGAAAAAGGGGCAAAACTGACGGTTCTGAATAGACAAGATGCTGAAAGAATAAAAACAGAGGAGCAATAACACAGAACAGCGTAGAACAATCACTTGAAGATGAGTCAAGAACACAAGAAAATAGTTAAGATTTCCAAACAAATTTGAACAGAAAAAATAGAGGAGATGAATTAATTATGAAACAAAAATAAAAGTTTAAAACGTACAAAAACTTTGATTGTCAAGAAAATACTGAAAGTGATTAAGACAATAAAATGGGAGAAGATAAGAAATGTTTGAAGAGGAAGAGGTTGTTGCAAGAGAGGGTGAGAGGTACCGGGTCTTGTGAGAGTGAAGAAGTATGGTGAGTGTCTTGTGAGAGTGAAAAAATATGGTGAGTGTCTTTTGAGTGTGAAGAAGTATAGTAAGTAAAAAAAAAAAAAAACGCCCATTTCAAGTGTCCTCTCCTAACCTACCAGAAGACCCCAAAACAGAAAACGGAACAGTACGTCACTATCGCGAGCCGCTTCCAATTTCTAGTACGACAGTTTCCCCTGGCCTTATGTAACGCATACGACCGAAATGCGACGTTCTTTCTAAGAGGACAAGTTGAATGATAGCCGCAGTGTTCAGATACAAGTATTTGTATTGTAATTGTATTTTACATAGAAATTATGGAGACCTCCAAAACAAACGTTACACTTTTGATTGTATTTAACTGGATGTATTCCGTGACATTAACTTCACTCGTGATAAATATTTGCTGGTAGAAATAACCGGGTTTTCCAGCTATAAGATCTTGTGCGCCTCCGGAGACTCCCCAGAACCCTGATTGTGGGAAGGTACGTCTTGGTTAGGGACAGGGGAGTCAGGGGGGGATGGGCAGGGGAGTCGGACAGACAGGGGAGTCAGGGGGACTGAGGCGATGGGTGGACAGGGCAGGCAGACAGATAAACGCTACAAGCAAGCGGAAGGATAAGGGTACAAAGGAAAGACAAAGAAAAACCAAAGCCGAAGAATTCCAAAAAGAAAAATGTTGGAGAGTTAGTGAGGGCGATGCTGGTGAGGGGACGGGTGAGGGGACGGGTGAGGGGAAGGGTGAGGGGATGGGTGAGGGGACGGGTGAGGGGACGGGTGAGGGGACGGGTGAGGGGACGGGTGAGGGGACGGGTGAGGGGAGGGGTGAGGGGACGGGTGAGGGGACGGGTCAGGGGACGGGTGAGGGGACGGGTGAGGGAACGGGTGAGAGGTAGGGGTAGCGGAAAGGGGTGAAGGGATGGGAGACGAAGAAGGGTGAGAGGAGGGGAAGCGTAGAGTGGTTAGAAAAGGGGAAAGTGGTAAAGATAGGGGATAGGAGACGATGAGATGAAGGGGATGAGGTGGAAGGGGTGAGGGGGAGGGGGGTGGAAGACGGAGAGAGGATGAGTAGAATAAGGTAGAGGAGCGGTGACAATGAAAGTGGAAGAGAGAGAGAGAGAGAGAGAGAGAGAGAGAGAGAGAGAGAGAGAGAGAGAGAGAGAGAGAGAGAGAGAGAGAGAGAGAGAGAGAGAGAGAGAGAAAAAAAAAAAATTGTAGAACTGAACCAATAATACATAGGCAGGATAAAGGAGACGAAAGAGGAGATATAAGTGGCAAGAAAAGAAAGAAAAGAGAAAGGATGAGTGAGAGATGAGGCAACAAGCAAGAAAACAGTTGAGTGGGAGATAAGAAGAGAAGCAAGAGATGCGACGGGTGTGTGATGTGAAGGGTAAGGGAAGATAATAGATTAGTGGGAGATGAGAGGCAAGGCAAGAGATAGGGTAGGGAAGGGAGAGACAAGGGGTGTTGAATGAGGGGAGAGACTGAGAAGAAGAGATAATGAGGGGGGAGAGAAGAGGGGAAGTAATGAGATGTTCGTTACGTAATACAAGGATGAGTTAAAGAAGTGTAGAGAATAAGTAATGCAGAGATGGGGTCATTAGGGAGGGGCGGAGAGGGGAGGGAGTGAGGGGAAGCTAATGAGAGGGACGGAAGGCAGGCCGCCGCCAGGGAAGGGGGAAAAAAGGGGGAAAGGCAGGAGAGAGAAAGAGAGAGAGAGAGAGAGAAGGTACGTAGGTAGGCACAAAATATGATAAAAGTAAGCAACTTGAGAGAAACGAATATCTTAAAACAGGCAATGAAGAAGTACTAAATATATACGAAATTGAATACTGGTATTCATGAATATGTACATACAACCACGTATATATTCATTTAGATACATTCATACATAAATATATAATATATATACATTAAATACATACGCACGAGCATAAACGCATGTTGGTATGTATGCAACTTGATTTTCAATGCTCACCCGAGTGTGGCGCAGGTGTGCCAGAGGGGTCCCACTCACACACCGTCATACACACAACACTGTACACTCCAGTGTGTGTGTGTGTGTGCCTAGTACCGGTGGCAGGATCACGCTGCAGCTATTGAACTTCTATTTTTCTAAGCTGTCGAACGTCTACTCTAATAACTAACGATCCATATTTGTCTTTAAAGCTGAGGACCACTTGTTACCTCTCTCCTAATGATTGCCTCTTAAGTGCTATCCTCATGCGAAAGATTTTGTTTTTCTTGGCTTTCTTAATTATGATCTGCGTGTCTAGCTTCCTTGTATGTTCTCTCGTTTGTTACTGATCGTCTTAGTCTTTGTTTTGTGTGTGCGTGAGTGTGCGTGTGCGTGCATGTGAGAGAGCAAGCAGTAGCAGCCATAAAGAGTGACTGTCGAGGCGAGGGTGTGTAAAAGTTGTTAACATTCAGAGCGGGTTTGGGACGCTAGAATAGCCAATTATATGAAAGGGGGCCGCGGGGCTGTTAGCGTCCCTGCCTTGTCCCGCCCCCTCACACCTTCCACCCACTCACCCACCCTCCTTCCACGCCCCCACGTCGCACACCCACCTTCCACACCCACCTCCCACGCCCCCACCCGCCTTCGCATAACCACATCGTCCGCCCACCTTCCTTGCCATCCCTCCGCCCACACACATATTCACCCCCCCCTCCTCTCTCTCTCTCTCTCTCACTCCCACACACACACACACACACACACACACACACACCACACACACACACACACACACACACACATACACACACACACACACACACACACACACACACACACACACACACACACACACACACACACACACACACACACACACACACACACACACACACACACTGTCTCCTCATCATTGTAACCATCT
Organism: Procambarus clarkii; assembly: GCF_040958095.1. Taxonomy (NCBI): domain Eukaryota; kingdom Metazoa; phylum Arthropoda; class Malacostraca; order Decapoda; family Cambaridae; genus Procambarus; species Procambarus clarkii. The sequence goes on along the minus strand of NC_091193.1, from coordinate 7,435,391 downwards.
TCACACACACGTCCAAGGTTGCCAACCATCTTTCGACCAGACCGACTTCATAGCGGTCACAATAGGAACCGATTTCCCTTAAAAGGAGGCAATGGGGTTAAGAGAGGTAATGGGGCCGACCCGGACCAGCGTATGATCGTGTCATCCTGCAAGGTTGTGTGAGGCTATCCCCTAACGTCTGGCCTGGAGCCTTTCAGACATTTCTTTATTCAGTGAGTGTTAAATAAATTCACTAATCGTATATATTATTCTGTAGACTAATATTAGCATTAAATAAATAAATGAATATGTCTACAGTCGGATACGGAGACCGTCGCTACACATGGAAACACATAATCTACCAGGTCTTTGGTTGACATTGTGTAAGACAAATCTGTAGCCTTCTGGTGTGTCACCTCGTAGGGCGCGGGGTCACGGCTGGGCGGGGGTCACTGCTGGGCGGGGGGGCGTCGATGTCACCCCCCCCCCCTCACGCCTCCCAGCCCCCACGGCGGTGAGGCCCGCCTGGGTAAAGAGGAATTCTTGGGCTGCGGGGCCCAGGTGAGTGGCAAAGCCTCCCTGTTTTGTGTGGTCCGGCGGGGCCCTCTATCGGTGATAAGGCCCTCCTGGTTAGCGAGGCTCACTCCTGGACGGGGGCCCCTTTGCTGTGGGGGCCCGTCGGGGAGGCGAGGCTCTGCTGGGCGGTGGGGCCCGCCTGGTATCTGACGTCGCCATGTGCTTCAATTGAATATTATTAATTAGGGTGGTTATCTAACGACTCCCAGAGCTGGTGCTGGATGCTCCTTAGTGCGTCATGTGTCGCACCTGCCTGCTCCTCCTTCCTCACCTCACACACTCGCTACGCCTCACTCGCTACACCTCACACACTCGCTGCACCTCACACACTCGCTACACCTCACACACTCGCTACACCTCACACACACGCTACACCTCACACACACGCTACACCTCACACACACACGCTACACCTCACACACACTCGCTACACCTCACACACTCGCTACACCTCACACACTCGCTACACGTCACACACTCGCTACACCTCACACACTCGCTACACCTCACACACACGCTACACCTCACACACTCGCTACACCTCACACACTCGCTACACCTCACTCACTCGCTACACCTCACACACTCGCTACACCTCACACACACGCTACACCTCACACACTCGCTACACCTCACTCACTCGCTACACCTCACACACTCGCTACACCTCACACACTCGCTACACCTCACACACTCGCTACACCTCCCACTCTCGCTACACCTCACACACTCGCTACACCTCACTCACTCGCTACACCTCACACACTCGCTACACCTCACACACTCGCTACACCTCACACACACGCTACACCTCACACACACTCGTTACACCTCACACACTCGCTACACCTCACACACTCGCTACACCTCACACACACGCTACACCTCACACACACGCTACACCTCATACACTCGCTACACCTCACACACACACACGCTACACCTCACACACACACACACGCTACACCTAACACACTCGCTACACCTCACACACACGCTACACCTCACACACTAACTACACCTCACACACACCTCACACACTCGCTACACCATACACACACTCGCTACACCTCACATACAGGCTACACCTCACACACACACGCTACACCTCACACACTCGTTACACCTCACACACTCGTTGCACCTCACACACACTCGCTACACCTCACACATTCGCTACACCTCACACATTCGCTACACCACACACACCCGCTACACCCCACACACTCGTTACACCTAACACACACTCTCTTCCTTCCACTCCCTCACTCACACTCGCTCAATTATTCACGTTAATTTACCTATACGAAGAATAGACCGTCTAGCGAAACAACTCTGCGGACAATTCTACCCACGTTTCACTATGTTAATTACCGACCAGCGTAATTATCCTACCCTCCTCTTAAATTACAATTAATAGACCAATCACTAGTGGTCGTTGAGACTTTGGTCATTAGAGCACCAACAGAATTGGTTCAAGATAGAGTAAATCTTGTCTGAGTTATGTGTGTACCGATATTGCTATCATGTTTATCATCACTGTTCGATAATCCCCGGTATTGATGTCTTATTATGATGTTGACCAGACCACACACTAGAAGGTGAAGGGACGACGACGTTTCGGTCCGTCCTGGACCATTCTCAAGTCGATTCACAATCGACTTGAGAATGGTCTGGTCAACATACTTTAGCCACGTTATTGTGATTCTTATTATGATAACATGGCTTGATGATGGTCCAGGACGGACCAAATCGACGTCGTCTCTTCAGTGGAGATATAACCATAGAGATATAGAAGCTGTATTACCCTTAAAGAAATTAAATTATAGACTTATAGAATTATAGCACTAATTATCTCTGTTTTTGGACAAAATTGCTCTAAACATTTAGGTCAGAGAGGAGAGAAATAACATTTTATGTCAGTGTCTTTGTGTCTGGGACATTCTGGGTGACCCAGGGATGCCTTCGTTGATCGTCTTGCTGCGATCCAGTCGTATATAATATATTTTTTATTCATTGTTATCGTTTTATTAAATATTATTTATGATTTTGAACTGTACTGGAAGCTATGTCTATGGTGTTCTGGGTATGGTGGCTTTTGTATCTGAAGAATATGGTGTTCTGTATATGGTGACTATATGTTTAATAAGTAGGTATAAAGAGTATATTCACTATACAGAGAGCACCATAAGTTACCATATATAAGGCACTACATATTCATTACTCTTTCAGCATCACTAACTCATCATATCTGTTACTGTTTATTCACCGCAATACATTCAGTGTTCATACAACACTGTTGTGTCTGTTCATTATTAATTATGCAATTGCGTTAGTCATTCAACCCCACGTCATCGAGGCAGAAGTGTCCTCGAAGAAGAAGCCAGGGTAGTCTGAAATGCAGGAAAAGCTGTTACCCATGCAGCAGCCCCCCCCCCCCGCACCCTCCACGATGTTGATGCACCAGCCACCATACAGTCCCCATACAACCAGTATACACGCACCAGTCACTATACAGTCACCATACAGCCAGCATACAAGCACCAATCACAATACAGTCACACTGAGCCAGCATACAAGCACCAGTCACTATACAGTCAGCATACAAGCACCGTTCACTATACAGTCACCATACAAGCACCAGTCACCATACAAGCACCAGTCACTATACAGCCAACATACAAGCACCAGTCACTATACAGTCACCATACAGCCAACATACAAGCACCAATCACTATACAGTCAGCATCCAGTCACCATACAAGCACCAGTCACTATACAGTCACAATACAGTCACCATACAAGCACCAGTCACCATAGAGCGTCAGACACCAAGGACAGCGCCAGGTGGAGACCATCAGGGGCGTTATCAAGTGTGGCGCCTATCTCTCCCCCACTCAATATCCTGTGTGGGCGAGACTTGGGATATCTCACTCAGTAATATATCCTAAATGGCTAATTGACGAGGCACGGAGCTACCTGGTAGCCCCAGCCACGGCCACTAAGAGATCTCTATCCTCCCTCACCAGGATAGATTTCCAACGTTATGGAAAACGTGGGTTGTGTATTTCATCCCCCCAAAAAATTTGCCGTTGCTGAGGATTAATTAGGTTGGGCATTGTGTTCTTGGTTGCAACTTGGAGGGAAGAGTCTCGGGGCTGCATGTACGGCCCTATCACCCCCAAGAAACGCAACACCATCGCTCCCTGAAAATCAATCTGAAACCTGCCTGAGGTAGAGATTGGTCGGGTGTTTGGTGCTGGGGAAGCGAACACGGTAATTATTCCTGAGTAATTAGTTGCATTAGGGGTGGGCGGGCCTGCTAATGAAGCGTTTAGTTGAGGAAGCCTTCGTTATCGTCCTCTACGGTGTTCAGGTGTGTAATGGTTGTGGGAGCCTTCGTTATCGTCTACGGTGTTCAGGTGTGTAATGGTTGTGGGAGCCTTCGTTATCGTCTACGGTGTTCAGGTGTGTAATGGTTGTGGGGAGCCTTCGTTATCGTCCTCTACGGTGTTCAGGTGTGTAATGGTTGTGGGAGCCTTCGTTATCGTCTACGGTGTTCAGGTGTGTTCTGGCTGAGGGACCATTCCTTATCGTCTACTGTGTTCAGGTGTGTGATGATTGTGGGAGCCTTCCTTAGCGCCTGCGGTCTTCAGGTACAAGTTAGTTCAAGGAGACTTTATTATTAGATGAATGCTGGATGTGTGGAAGGGCTTAAGGGAAGGGGTAGCAGTGGGACAGAAGAAGGTATTTGAATGGGATGCAGATGGGAAACAGGAGGTAACTTTCCCTCTATGTTGGGGCAAAGGGAAAGGTACCAATGGGACACAACTATACTAGTGAGTGTTGCGTTTGTTTCCAGTGGGTGGAGCGTGGTTATTATCAGTGCTAAGGTGGGTGGAGCGTGGTTATTATCAGTGCTAAGGTGGGTGGAGCGTGGTTATTATCAGTGCGAAGGTGGGTGGAGCGTGGTTATTATAGGGTGGGTGTACTCTCGTTATTATGTGTGTTAGGGTGGGCGTTGGTTGGTGGTGCATGCTGGACACTGACTGGTCACATCTAAGTACGGAGGCCCTGCCTCCCCACCTGTGCCCCAGCTTTGCCCAACCTCGCCATCTGTGCCCAACCTCGCCACCTGTGCCCCACTTGTGCCCAACCTCGCCATCTGTGCCCAACCTCGCCATCTGTGCCCAACCTCGCCACCTGTGCCCCACTTGTGCCCAACCTCGCCATCTGTGCCCAACCTCGCCACCTGTGCCCCACTTGTGCCCAACGGGAGCCGGTCGGCCGAGCGGACAGCACGCTGGACTTGTGATCCTGTGGTCCTGGGTTCGATCCCAGGCGCCGGCGAGAAACAATGGGCAGAGTTTCTTTCACCCTATGCTCCTGTTACCTAGCAGTAAAATAGGTACCTGGGTGTTAGTCAGCTGTCACGGGCTGCTTCCTGGGGGTGGAGGCCTGGTCGAGGACCGGGCCGCGGAGACACTAAAAAGCCCCGAAATCATCTCAAGATAACCTCAAGATAACCTCGCCATCTGTGCCCAACCTCGCCACCTGTGCCCAACTTGTGCCCAACCTCGCCACCTGTGCCCAACCTCGCCACCTGCGCCCCACCTGTGCCCCATCTCGCCACTTGTGCCCAACCTCGCCACCTGTGCCCCACCTGTGCCCAACCTCGCCACCTGCGCCCCACCTGTGCCCCATCTCGCACTTGTGCCCAACCTCGCCACCTGCGCCCCACCTGTGCCCCATCTCCCCACCTGTGCCCCACCTCGCCCTTACCCCTCTCTCCCCACCCGACCCCCTCCAAAGCCCTCCTCTCCTCTCGACATAATGTCGCTAATCAGTCCCTTTCCGCGACTTCCTGCGGGCGAGGTAGAACAAGACAGGCCGCAGGCGGCGCTGGCGGGAGCGGCCGTCCTAATGCACCAGCTGCAGTTTTACCCGACGTGTTGCAACACACATCCCTCGCTGCCGCCCTCGCTGCCGCCCTCGCTGCCACCCTCGCTGCCGCCCTCGCTGCCGCCCTCGCTGCCGCCCTCGCTGCCACCCTCGCTGCCGCCCTCGCTGCCGCCCTCGCTGCCGCCCTCGCTGCCGCCCTCGCTGCCACCCTCGCTGCCACCCTCGCTGCCACCCTCGCTGCCATCCGACGCCCGCAATCACCACCACAGCCAGGATCATCACCATAGTCCTCATTACCATCACAGCCTGGATCACTACCACAGTCACAGATAAATTCAGAAGCATAGTTTGTGTCAGACAGCTTCAAATACTTCATAAACGGATCAATAGACCACCAAATACAATAATCTGGAGCTACGTTGCAGTTAAGATCATTCAAAGAGGTTTTGAACACGTTCCTGCTGAACACTGACAACCCGTCATCAAACATACAAATTCGAGCACTGCCATTGAAATCTTGCAACAAGAGCACTACCGTGACAACACAATTATTATGGTATTATTACAAACACTTAAAAGTCAAGGTCGGTGAATGTATATCAGGCAATGAGAAGAGTCATGTAGGAATACTAGGGAATGACATTAAAGATTAAGCTTCAAAGCTTGGGACTAAGAGAAGGAATGCAGACATTTACATTCCGCACAGCCTAGCACAGAGTAAGGAAATAATTAAAGATTTGACAGTGCAGAAACTGTGCAGTGACATGATGCAGCAGGAGCTGCAACGTCAGGATCTGTCAGATGATACAAGAATTCAGCCAGTTATGAACCACTTATATTAATGAAAGAGAACACTATAATAAAAATGTACTACCACCGCATCAGGCGTGGGTATTACTCGTGTGCCTGGGAAATAGTATTGCAGATTAAAGAGGAACAGACGAAATGTGAGCATTGTAGAGACTTGCCAAGCATGCCACTGGAGCATTACCTAACACAAGGCCGAGTGGCAAACCAAACAAGATTTCCACAGAGATTTAACAACGCAGAAGATAGACGCTCAACCCATTCATCTGAAAATAGAGGAAGTGGCGACGTTTCGCTCCGTCCTGGACCATTATCAAGTCCGCAGATGTTGTGCGGTGTAAATAACGGTATTGAAACCAACCTGCGAGTTACAAATACTCCTCCACTGTCTAAGTAAGACTGAAATGAGTAACACTCATGGGACAGCCAGAGATTTAGGGCAGGAATATTCCTGTAAAAGAGTTCCCACTGGCAATAACACACTACCTAAACACAACTACCTACCACTACAAACAAGTCGTATAATCGACTACATAAACATCATCCCCTCAGCAACAACTATACCATAGCACCATTACTGCCACTAACCACCATTACCACCATCACTAACTACCATTACTAACATCACTACCATTAATAACACCACCCCTAGCCACCATTACTACCACCACCTTTCTAACCACCATTACATTACTACTTTAACCATTCTAACATCCATTACAGCCACAACCATCCTAACCACAATTACTACTATCACCACTTTTACCTACTCTTAACCACCCCTCCATCCACCACCACCACCCGCATCTTAACCACCATTACCACCAGGAAGCAAGCCATTTGCCCTGTTTATAAAGTAGTTGGTAATCACATTTCCTCTTCCGACGCACGCGTAGGTTTTTTTTTCAAGAATTTCGCTGCGAACAACCCCAAGTCCGTTCTTTTTTTGTTTTTACATTTTCTTTACCCTTTTTTTATCATATTGTGTAGTTGCTCAAGTTTCCTTATCAGAAGGTTTTAGCGACGGGAGAGAGAGAGAGAGAGAGAGAGAGAGAGAGAGAGAGAGAGAGAGAGAGAGAGAGAGAGAGAGAGAGAGAGAGAGAGAGAGAGTTGTCGTGTGTGTTTGATACCGGTGGGAACAGGGGCTCCTTAGGGCCATTCTGAAATATGTGATATATGTTGAAAGTCTTGCTCTGTGGCTTCTGGAAGGAGTTGAAGGGGCTTTGCTCTCCTGTAGGCGGTGTGCTCGCTTATACGTACAGTCGTAAAGGATTCACAGCGGTAATGTTGTTGAGATTTTATTATATATTTATTTATATACAAGAAGGTATATTGGGGGTTAAGAGAGTATATAGTAATGATGATGATTTTACATTCTTGTAAAGCCACTAGCACGCATAGCGTTTCAGGCAAAAATATGAGCCCGAACGTTGAGTTGATTTATAGGTATATACTATGTGTGTGTGTGTGTGTGTGTGTGTGTGTGTGTGTGTGTGTGTGTGTGTGTGTGTGTGTGTGTGTGTGTTTACTCACCTAGTTGTGTCTGCAGGTTCGAGCATTGACTCTTGGATCCCGCCTTTCGAGCATCGGTTGTTTACAGCAATGACTCTTGTCCCATTTCCCTATCATACCTGGTTTTAAAAATTATGTGTGTGTGTGTGTGTGTTTACTATATGTATGATGGAATGGGCGATACGTGAATTACATCAATACAAAATGACTTAATTCTCATTTGTTATCAAATAAATTAACATTTGGCCTGAGCTTCAACGACTTTATCGAGTGTTACCTCCACTGTGTTAAACATAGCAGGTGGTATACTTTGCTCTTTCCATCACTCCGATATTTATTAATATTCGTATCACCTGTCCATACGACTTTGCTCCAGAATTCCACAGGTTTATCTCTGTACTTTGTACACAACTGTAACCTGACCGTTCTGGGGGTGTGGCTTTACAGTAGAGAACTTGTTGTAGTGAATCTTCGGAGGCTATGCTGGTGTGGTCATCGCTTTATGGTAGTCTTTGACACGCCTGTGTTGACACCGCTGGAGAGTATTTTCCATCTGTTCGACTCCTGAAAAGGTCTTTTTTTTAACGTACTGCAAAGAATCTTTCGGTCATGACTGCCGGGTCTTCCCTCGTGTACCAGGTTCGTTCCTCTTCCTGAGGTCACCAGTGTGCTCTTGCCTCTTAATAATGAACCAGACAGTTAAGTTAACTTTGGCACACCTAATGTTTTAGTTATATTTCTGGTCGGTTTATTCCGATTTGTCAGCCTTGGTGCCCCTCCGTCTCCCAGCGACCCTCACCAACCCTTCACCGTCCCCCACACCACCCCACACTTCCCCTTCCTCGTACCCACACACTTATACCTCACCTACATTTTTGTTGACCGTCATCAAGATGTGAGGGGGTAAAGGAGAAGACTTCAGGCTAGAATGGGGTCGAGAGGAGATGGGAGAGGACAGGGAGGGATAAGGGAGATGTTGAGGAAGTGTTGGGGAGGAGAGGGCTGTTGGGGAGGGGGTGGAAGTGTTGGGGGAAGGGGGAGGGGGTGACATGTAAAGGCCTCCAATTAAAACCAAAACGCACAATTAACTCCAGAAATTACATGTCTTATTTATCTATTATTTTTGAGGGGTTTTCTTGGAGGTTCATCGTCGCGGAAGATGGGAGGCGTTAGACCGTGTGGGGCCCGGTAGTGGTGGGTGGTGGTGGTGCGTCAGACCGTGTGAGGCCCGGTAGTGGTGGGTGATGGTGCGTCAGACCGTGTGAGGCCCGGTAGTGGTGGGTGGTGGTGCGTCAGACCGTGTGAGGCCCGGTAGTGGTGGGTGATGGTGCGTCAGACCATGTGAGGCCCGGTAGTGGTGGGTGGTGGTGCGTCAGACTGTGTGAGGCCCGGTAGTGGTGGTGCGTCAGACTGTGTGAGGCCCGGTAGTGGTGGTGCGTCAGACTGTGTGAGGCCCGGTAGTGGTGGTGCGTCAGACCGTGTGAGGCCCGGTAGTGGTGGGTGGTGGTGCGTCAGACCGTGTGAGGCCCGGTAGTGGTGGGTGGTGGTGGTGCGTCAGACCGTGTGAGGCCCGGTAGTGGTGGGTGATGGTGCGTCAGACCGTGTGAGGCCCGGTAGTGGTGGGTGGAGGTGGTGCGTCAGACCGTGTGAGGCCCGGTAGTGGTGGTGCGTCAGACAGTGGCAGGTACATAGTAAGAAGCGGAGTCCCGTTAGGACCTCATCTAGCATCGGTACTAGTCCTGAGCTACGACAGGGATGTAACTAGGTGTGATCTCCTACCTGAAATTTGGGCTAAATTATGTAATGTCAACGAGACTAGTCGTAAAAATTGAAGGCTGGAGAATGTGCCAAGAATACCTCAAGAGGCTGCAGGATTGGTACAATAATTGTTATTGGAAGCTAATGCAAGAATATGGGATGAGAATATTGACGGGGAACGGGAGACCATCAGACGAACTACAACAAGGAAAGTCACTTAGTATAAAAAATACGAGACTAGAACTTGAGAAAGTTCTGTGATGAGACACAAGTGTGGAAGGACTTAGGAGACCAGACCACAGGGCACCTGATGACTACCTAACAGACGGGAGAGCGGGGACAAGACAGCCACAGACAAGTTACTTCACAGACTGAAGCACACATGCTTGGCGGTGGTGCGGGAGTGCGTACCTACCGGTACATGCCTAACACTGTCTACGGAGGAGTGAGGGCTGGTCTCCTTATGCCCATACTACCAGCCATGTTGTACCTGTTGTGTTATAGTTGAACTATTCTGACGAACGCAAGCGCGCACGCACGCACACACGCACACACGCACACACACACACACACACACACACACACACACACACACGCACGTGAGCTCACACATACACCGGTCTCTGTATGGCTCCCAGCTCGTCAGGCCCATCATAATTCTGATGAATTGTGATGATGAGCCGATTGGCAGCATCGCCGGGCGCGAAGGAAGGGGAACCCAGGGGAATGGGGGAAAGGGGGGGGGAGAGGGGAACTTGAAAGTTAGAGGGGGAGAAGGGAAATGGAGGGACGGGTGAGGACACTGATTCTGTCTCCCAATTTGATTTTCGACAGAGGTAACGAAGTGGCATTCTTGGTTCAGCTCGTTATCGTCTCCAGGTCGCTGTGGAAATTCCTGAAAATCATATTATTTTGCATATCAATGCGGAATTCCGGGACATTGCTCCCAGCCCGACGGCTCTCCAACCATTCTTATTGAAATTCCTGCACTCATGGCTAAAATGGTGATTATTAGCTGAAATACTTCAATCAGCTGCATTGGCGGTAAAATATGTTTCAAATTATGGGGTGTAGGGTGTGCATGGGGTGGTGGGGGTGGGGGTGGAAAAGGGATATACTACCCTAAATATGCTTACAGTGTGAAGCAGCAGCCTCTAATCTTATCATTCGAGCTGTCAGCCGTGTAGTGTGTCAACTGTTATCTTTCCTGAGTCTCAGTGTTTGCATTAGCTCGAGTATATCGAGTCAGCTTAAAATACATATGTTAACTTTTTATATTTATTTACCACTAATATGCTAAAGAAATTCTACCTTACGTCTCAAGTGGCTCATTTATTGCTGCAGTTTTGATCATGTTGTGAAGCTCAACTGTTCCTTTAGTTAAATACTGAAGCTTCATTTGCAGAAGCTCAGGAGCGAGCCTTCGTATATATATATGAGCATCATCTAGTTCCTTATGTGGGTGCTTCAGGAGCCTCTTCTGGCTTCTTTGCCTTTGCTCCTCAATGCTATAAAGACTCTTGCAATTAAGAACATGTCGGTACGGTACTACGACGAATGCCTCTCTGGTCTCTTATCTTCAGAGCTTTTCATGTCAATGTTAAAGTTCAGACATAATTTTTCAGACCACATCTGCAGAATATATAAATAATCTTGCATCATCCCGCTGTCCTTTTCTGTGTTTGTTCATATGATTGGCATCACGTAGTCCGCAAACATTGTTATGAATGAACTTTCTTATTTTCTGACAGGTCGTTGACGTTTACTAAGAGCAGAATGGTACTTTATACCAACTCTTGAGACAACCAGCTTGTGGCCTTTCCACTTAGATACCTCTATCACTATGAATGTCTGTCTCCTTTCCGAGAGGTACTAATTTATCTAATCTAACACCTTTCCAGATGATCAGATTCGAGAATCAAGGATTACTTATCTTGTGTTGGACGATGCTGAATTCCTTTGACAATTGAAGAATACGCAACCCTATTTATGTTGTTAAATAGGTCTCATGTTTACTTGAACCCCACGTTAGTGTTTCGAAAGGTTAATGTGGGTCATGATCTCCTGATTGGTTGTCCATTACCTAGCAGGGGACGCCCGTTAGCGCTGCACCGCTAGGATTACCAGTTTTTTTCTTCTGGCGCCACTTTTTGTATATAGATATCGCAGTGACTGTTCTCCAGTCGTTGAGCAGCTGTACTGTTCCTTGTGCTGTGGTGGAGGTTACAACAGGTGTTGTGTATATGCGCGTTTGGTCGTCAGGTGTGGTGTGATAGAGTGTTCGGACATAGGGTTTGGTCTGCTGCTGGAGCCTGGGTGCCGTGGCTGGAGCCTGGGTGCCGTGGCTGGAGCCCGGGTGCCGTGGCTGGAGCCTGGGTGCCGTGGCTGGAGCGTGGGAGCCGTGGCTGGAGCCTGGGTGCCGTGGCTGGAGCTTGGGGGCCGTGGCTGGAGCTTGGGGGCCGTGGCTGGAGCCTGGGTGCCGTGGCTGGAGCTTGGGGGCCGTGGCTGGAGCTTGGGGGCCGTGGCTGGAGCCTGGGGGCCGTGGCTGGAGCCTGGGGGCCGTGGCTGGAGCGTGGGAGCCGTGGCTGGAGCCTGGGTGCCGTGGCTAGAGCGTGGGAGCCGTGGCTGGAGCCTGGGTGCCGTGGCTGGAGCGTGGGAGTCGTGGCTGGAGCCTGGGTGCCGTGGCTGGAGCCTAGGGGCCGTGGCTGGAGCCTGGGGGCCGTGGCTGGAGCCTGGGGGCCGTGGTTGGAGCCTGGGGGCCGTGGCTGGAGCCTGGGGACCGTGGCTGGAGCCTTGGGGCCGTGGCTGGAGCCTGGGGGCCGTGGTTGGAGCCTGGGGGGCCGTGGCTGGAGCCTGGGGGCCGTGGCTGGAGCCTGGGGGGCCGTGGCTGGAGCCTGGGGGGCCGTGGCTGGAGCCTGGGGGCCGTGGCTGGAGCCTGGGGGCCGTGGCTGGAGCCTGGGGGCCGTGGCTGGAGCCTGGGGGGCCGTGGCTGGAGCCTGGGGGGCCGTGGCTGGAGCCTGGGGGCCGTGGCTGGAGCCTGGGGGCCGTGGCTGGAGCTTGGGTGCCGTGGCTGGAACCTGGGGGCCGTAGCTGGAGCCTGGGGGCCGTGGCTGGAGCCTGGGAGCCGTGACTGGAGCCTGGAAGCCGTGGCTGGAGCCTGGGGGCCGTGGCTGGAGCCTGGGGGCCGTGGCTGGAGCCTGGGGGGCCGTGGCTGGAGCCTGGAGGCCGTGGCTGGAGCCTGGGAGCCGTGGCTGGAGCCTGGAAGCCGTGGCTGGAGCCTGGGGGCCGTGGCTGGAGCCTAGGGGCCGTGGCTGGAGCCTGGGGGGCCGTGGCTGGAGCCTGGAGGCCGTGGCTGGAGCCTGGGAGCCGTGGCTGGAGCCTGGAAGCCGTGGCTGGAGCCTGGGGGGCCATAGGCTTTGCCGCCCCGCAACTCAAACGATAACTCTACCAGCACCAGTATTTGTAAATCTCTCTTCAATTGTCTTTATTCAAGGTAACAAAAGCAGCCACGTTCCCTCTCCCTTCCCCCTCACCTCCCCACAACCTTCCCCTCTCCCGCTGGAGCCAGCTCAGTGTGGACATAATGAAACAACAAAAGCGTGTCCTTCAAGCATCACCAGCATTAGCCCATTACCGCCCCTTATCCCTGGCTCTCCTGTGTGAAGGACAAACCTGCCCTGTTTGTTGACACCTTCTGCCGCTGACACAACCTCCCTCTGTCAATACTGCCGCTGGCCGCCTCCTCCTCCTCCTCCCCCCTCCTGTCGCGGCCTCGGCATGTGGGAGGTGGTGGGGACGAGACTTGTAGACGGGTAGTGGCTGGGGACTGTTTGTTAGGCGGGTGGTGGTGGGGTAGTGGCCTTGTGGTGGCGGCCTTGTTGGACGGTTGTGGCGAGGGACGGGTCTTACTAGACTGGTGGCGGCGGGGTAACGGGTGTTGCTAGACGGGTGATCAACCAAATCAACTCGAGACCAAACTCAGTGAAAAGCTCTGTACCACAGGTCACTGTCCTTGCACTTTGCATAGAAAATAACAGGATTTTTAACAGTGATAAATTCCAGGTACTTAGATATGGTAAAAATAGACGTAAAACAAAAATACCGGGTACAGGTAGTTGAAAAGCAACATGTAAAGGATCTGGGAATAATGATGTCTGACGACCTAGCGTTTATACCTAACGTTTAGGGAGCATAACGGAGCAAAAAGAGCGTCACCGAGAAAAATGATAGGATGGATTACGCGAACCTTCAAATCCAGGGATCCCATCACAATGGTTGTACTCTTCAAATCACTTGAGGTCTCCCGCCTTGAGTACTGTTGGATACTCACTTCCTCCTTCAGAGTAGGAGAGATTGTTGAATTAGAGAGAATACAGAGAACATATACAGCACGCACAGACACGATAAAGCACCTAAATTATTGGGATCGTCTCAAAGTTCTCAAAATGCACACTTTAGAAAGGAGATGAGAGAGGGTATCAAATAATATATACAGGGAAGGTACTGGAAGGCCAGTTCCCAAATTTGTACATTAATATTACATCATATTGAAAAGAACGATATGGAAGGAAATGCAGAATTCAACCAATGGAGAGCAGGGGTGCCATTGGCACAATCAGGGAACACTGTATGAACATCAGAGGTCGACGGTTGTTCAATACCTTCCTAGCAAGTATAAGAAATATAGCCAGAACAAACGTGGAAATCTTCATTAAAATACTAGGTAATTTTCTGCTAGAAGTGCCGGACCGACAGAGCTGTAATGGACATGCAAGCCTGCGGCTTTTCCAAGCAACAGTCTGTTGAAACCAGTTCTCACAAGTCTAGCCTGGTTGAAGAGTGGACGGAATGTTTACTCACAGGATGAGTGACGCTGCCCAATAAACTCGCATTTCTGGCAAAATTCAACACATAATGGGCAGGTTCCACAAGTGGTTGTGTAGATGCTTGGCGTCGCCTTCGTTGAGTACGCCGCTCCTACCCTCATCAGCCTCGCCCACATGCCTTACTGAGCTCGATATTTGCCCTGATATGGCGCAGTTGTTACCAGGGACGGCCGAGACACCTACGTGGTTCATCGTTAGCAACTGATGCTGTGCTCATCTCTCAGGAGGTTTTCTTCCACAACTGATGCTATATACTCATCTCTGGAGGTATACCCCAACAGATTATCCTGTATACTCGTCTCTTGAGGTATACCTCCAGCAATCAAGAGTAAGCAAAAAATCAGGTGGGCGCGTGACGTCAGAGATAGCGGGTCGACGCTGGTGGGTTGTAAAGCCATTGACGGACACTGCTGCGTCGGGCGTATATTACGGCTAGAAAAATCTTACCACGAATCCCCGATCTCGGCCACAGCGGCCCTTAAGCACCCCTACAACCCCATCAACCCCCCCCCCTCTCCCCCTCCCACCAAAAGAGGCAGTGTTCCGGCTGGGTTTATAGGGTTCTGGGTCGTTATAAAGAAGCGATTAAGTGTGTGTTCGTCGTGGCTGACACCCACCCTATTGCCGCTCTCTCTCTCTCTCTCTCTCTCTCTCTCTCTCTCTCTCTCTCTCTCTCTCTCTCTCTCTCTCTCTCTCTCTCTCTCTCTCTCTCTCTCTCTCTCTCTCTCTCTCTCTCTCTCTCTCTCTCTCTCTCTCTCTCTCTCTCTCTCTCTCTCTCTCTCTCTCTCTCTCTCTCTCTCTCTCTCTCTCTCTCTCTCTTCTCTTTCTCAATTTTCCCCTCTATTCCGTTTATTCCTCTCCTACCTCTTCTCTTCTCTTATCTATCCCTCCCCTCTCATTTATCACTCCTTGTCTTCATTTCCCCACTCTGCTTTCCCTGCTCTCTCTCTTTTTCCTCCCTTCTCACTTGCCCTTTTTCTCTTCTCACTCTTATGTCTTACCTCTCACTAATTACGTTCCCTTTCACTTGCCCTTTCCCCTCATTATCACTCATCACCTCTCACTCCCCCTTTCCCCCTTCTGCCCTCATGCTTTCCGACTTTCCTCTCACTACCATTTCATCTTTAAGCCTCCCAACTAACATCTCCCTTTTCACTTCCCTGTCTCCCCTCTTTATCCCTTCTACCTTCTCACTTCCCCGTCTCCCCTCCTTTTCCCCCCTCTCTACCCTCTCGCTGCTCTAGCCTCACCTCACTCACTTCTTTCCTTCACGCCAATACAAACTTTCTGTCTACTCCGTCGATTCGTTCTCCTCGAAGGATAGAAGACAATATGTGTTCCATCCTCTAGGGCTGGGCTCTCCGGAGGGACCCCAGGGATGAATCGCCAGCGATGGGCACGGACGATTGGGATGGGCTCTTTGGATTGGTTCTAGGGATGGGCCCCTGTAATGGGCTTTAGGTATATGGGTCCCTAGGTATGGGTTATTTAGCGCTAACTGATCAGAGATAATTGTTCTTCCGGTTAGTCAGAGATTTTATTGATTAATTAACCACTAATCGATCTATCGTCTACACTCTTCCCTCTCCCCACACTCTGTCCTTTGCCCACACTCTCTCCTCCCCACTCTCTTCTCCTCCCACACACTCACCTCTCCCCACACTATCTCTTCTCCCCCATTCTCCTCTTCTCACACTATATCCTCTCTCTCCCACTCTTCTCCAGGCTTCCTTGAAGGAGAAATGTCAAGTCCCACACTATTCAACATACTATGGAGCGTCTTTGCTAATACGGAGTTTCTTGAAGGAATCCAACAGAAGGATATTGATAGTTTGTCCTGACTCAAGGCTCGCAAGCTGGAAAGACAAGAGCATACTCTCATCTCGAGGAAAAAGGAACCAAAGATTTCAAATTAATTGGGAATCCTCTAATTGGTTGACCTATACCTATTGTTCACATTATTATTATTATCGGCTCCTCTTGCAAGGTGAGGAGCTGGAATGGACACTGGCGTACTCAAAATTAAGTCTTCGGAATAATATTCTATGAATATCCAGGAATATTATTCCGGAGAACTTAGTACTCAGAATATTCCGTCATAGAATATGTTGCAACAGGTCTCTGCCGCAAGGGCATACAATTTGATTGCTTTTATTTATTGCTTTTTCAGCAAACTGAAAAGCAATCTGTTTGAAAAGCAAATTTGTTGTAAATAATTTTCCTAGTCCCCAAACTTACTAGGGCATCCAGTTTACAAGAAAAACAAAATCTTTCCAGGGTTAACAAATTTAAAAAGGGACGTAATGATATGTTTGCTATTAGACAGCAAGAACCCCTCACTACAGTGAAGCAGCTACGATAAACATTAAGTACAATCCTTATTATAGGAAGAAATGGGTATATCGCAAAATGGTAAAATCGATCTATGTGGTAACTTGAAGCACCTGCTTGAGCTCTTCCCGTGAGCCTGTGGGGGGTGTCACCTCCCGGGGAGGGTGAACCAGAAAGGATTAAAATATACGTTATGAGAACGGAAAGGTTCAATATGCTACAGCAAGAAATGAGGCCATACATAGCTTGAGGAAATCAACAGATGCACGACACGTGTATGGTGGCAGGACTGGTGCAGCAAACACTGCAGTAAGGAATAATGTGTTTCAAAATTGAAATGAAGGAAGTGTACGGATTGTGACCCGCGCCTCCTCAAGGCAAGCGGGGCTCACTGCCTGCCACTGTTACCACGTTAAGATACGTAAAAAGCAGCACAAGGAGGAAGCAAGGAGGAGGCCCCTGCGCTCCCTCAGGAGCCGCTCAGCCAGAACAGTCACAGTCGCTCAAATAAAGGGAACAGTGAAAATGCTAACCAATCGAGGACAAATGATGAAGCTCCTCTGAGTTGGCGCCATGTGTTGGAATGTATGGAGCTGAGCGTCCAGGTGTGCTGGCTGCTGAGGCCGCTACAGGTGACTGTTTACTTCTTCAGCCCTGAGACTTCCACACTTCAGAGGAACCCTTAGGCAACACCCCCGTGTTAGGTAACCTGAGGAAAGAAGATTACGAAAGCATGTCAGTAAATCTCTACTCCGGAACAAGGCAGATGCAGCCGACAACCTCAGTTATTGTGGGAGTCAAAGAGTAGGTCGAGGGAGAGAATTTGCCATAGCAAGAGTTCTCCATGATACAAGTACCTATGGAAATTGGAGATGCCAAAGACAGCTGAACAGTGAAGCTGGAGAACCTGCAGCAGGAGTGATGCACACTGCTCGGCCCACCTGAGCCATGCTGCGGTGCTCATCAAGATGATGATGTAAATTATATAGGCCTAGTACTAAATCCCAATTTTTTTCTAGGGGAAACATTATTTGTAAAATAATGATAATATTATAAAAAATGTTTGCCCACTTTGCACCCGCAAGATACCGTTTGAGGGTTAATGAATGTTAATGTTCTACCATAGCGATCTTCTCACTTGAAAGACACTTGAAAGATACAAGTGACAAGATGAACCACCCTCACATCCTATCCACCCCCCACACCCTCCCTGCCCCACCCCTCCTCCCTCCCCCCCCCCCCCCCACTTCCTCCACTAAACCCTTCCCACGCCCCCTCTCCCCCCCCCCCCACACCCCAGCCTCAGGCCACAAATAGTCTCGTAAACGCCAAACGCCTCTCTGAATTAATTCAGCGAGTTGTGAGACTTACTAAAAGGCAATCCAGCAAGAGCGTGAGGTGACTGAGACCCTTCCTCGGCCCTCACTACTCCCCCCTCGGCCCTCACTACTCCCCTCGGCCCTCACTACTCCCCTCGGCCCTCACTACTCCCCCCTCGGCCCTCACTACTCCCCCCTCGGCCCTCACTACTCCCCTCGGCCCTCACTACTCCCCTCGGCCCTCACTACTCCCCTGGGCCCTCACTACTCCCTCCTCGGCCCTCACTACTCCCCCCTCGGCCCTCACTACTCCACCCGGCCCTCACTACTCTCTCTGGCCCTCACTACTCCACCTGGCCCTCACTACTCTCTCTGGCCCTCACTACTCCACCCGGCCCTCACTACTCTCTCTGGCCCTCACTACTCCACCCGGCCCTCACTACTCTCTCTGGCCCTCAGGCATGTCCACTTGGGGACTGTAAGCCCCAAAGAACTCAGTATATAGGCAAGACAACAACGTCACTTTCTAGACGATTAACAATGCACAAACAAAAGGGCTCCATCAAGGTACATATAATCTCTTCTCACAACCAGACCATCACCAGAGAAATATTAACAAGCAATACAGAAATCATCGATAGATACAGCGATAGCAGGAGACTCGACATCAGTGAGGCACTACACATCAAAAAGTCAACACAAGCAATCAACAGCCAATTAACGCATAACTATATTCTACCCACTTAATGACCCCGAACCAACATAGAATCAGCAAGAGAAAGTATGGGTCAATGGGCCTTTTGCAGTTACTTCCATTCATATGTTTTCATACCCAATTTATATCCACGTCACCCAAATCTTTTGTATCATAAACCATATGCAAAGGATAACCATTATTTGAAAAAAATTTCACAATTTTTTTCAAATTCAAATTCAAATTGTGAATTTTTTTTCAAATAATGGTTATCCTTTGCATATGGTTTATACCTTTATAAGGAATTTCTTAAATAAGAAGTTTCACCCATCGTGTAGGATTACTACAGTAGAAAGGGATATTAAATATATTAAATTACCATTTTATGGCACTATTAGCTTTTCTGTAAGGAGTCGTTTGAGGAGACTGTTGCAGCAGTGTTATCCTCAAGTAGACTTTAGATATATTTTTGTCAACACAAATACCATAGGCTCTTATTTTAAATTTAAAGATAAAGTGCCTACCCCCTTGTGCTCAAATGTCGTATATATGTATAACTGTTCCAGCTGTAATGCTGGATATATCGGGAGTTCCATTCGGAACTTTAAGATTAGGATACTTGAGCACCGGGGATTATCTTTTAGGACTGGATTACCATTGTCTAAACCAGCATTTTCGGAGATTAGAAACCATTGTTATGAGTTTAATCATTCTCTGCTGGAATCTGATTTTAAAATTCTGGACACTTGTATGAATGGCCAGTCAGATTTGAGAGTAATGGAATCCTTATATATAAAGGAGCTGCGGCCTCTGTTAAATAGCAACCTTTCAGCTGTTCAATTGTACACTGTATAGTGCACAGTAGGTCCTGTAAATTGATTTATAGTTCATTCTGGTAGTTTAATTTTATTATAATTTTGTTTAGTTTATCATGCCTTTGCCCTTTCTTACTTGTTTCAAGTCTTGACATTGTACATTATTATAATCTTTTATTTAGGATATATAATACATTTTTTGGTATTTAATTTTATTTAATATTTGAGTTTTTATAAGATTTTGGTTAGTACTTTATAATTGTCGTTTATTCTGTTTGTATTTTATATACATTTTTTGTAGATTTGTAGTCATTATATGAATATTTGTTATAGTGTTTAGTATCTATGTGTTAGGTATCAAGTTTCACTTCTGATCACTTCACGTAAGTTTAATAGAATGGTTTGTTTTAGTAGTTATAAATTTCGTCTTGTAGTCTAATGTATTTTTAAATTAGCTTTTATATATGTGACAGTTAATATATATATATATATATATATATATATATATATATATATATATATATATATATATATATATATATATATATATATATATATATATACATACATACATATATATATATATATATATATATATATATATATATATATATATATATATATATATATATATATATATATATATGTATGTATGTATATATATATAGTCGACTGAGAAGCGGAACCAAAGAGCTGAAGCCTAACTTCTGCTACCAGCACAACTAACCATTTTAACAAGAGTACAAGAATGCACATACAAAAAGACATACACACATGAGTGACAGGCAGACATAAACACGAGGGTACAGGCAAACAATGAAACGTGCAGACATAGTACAAGAGCAATGCCATACTGACAGACATTCTTTTAGCAAGATATCCGACCAATGGAATAGAACCAGCCATACGAGCCCAGTGGTCGTAGACGAGCCTCCGTTCTCACCCTAAACAAGATCAGGACTAGCTCAGTCGATTAAGGCTGCGTCTAGAATCCTCTCGGACGAAGGTTCGAACCCTCGTCACGGCCCTTATGGATTTGTTCAGGAGGAAAGGTGTGAGACTGTGGGGGTTAGCGGCCATTGGGTGGGTGGGGGGGGGGGAGGGGGAGGGCGATAATTTCAAGGGTAAAACTACGGCAAGCTGGGCGTATTGCTGTTCAGGGGTCGTAAACTGAAGGTGGCCGCCTTAGGGGGCCCGCCGCTGGAGCGAGAGGCCGTGATTTGTGAGTGAGCGCTCACCGCTGCTTTATATACTTTTAATGGGTACCGGGAGGGTGTCTACGGCGATGGTGCAGTTTGAGGGAATTAGTGTAAACGATTACATGCTCACGCTTCCCTGAGTCTTTGTGAATACCAGCAGAGCCCTTGTGTGTTGTTGTTTGTGATTCAGTTACTGGGAACGAACAGTTCCAAGCAGCACGGGCTATGGTGAGCCCGTAGTGGTCTTGCCTGGCACAGGAGCGGGGCTGTGGTTGGTGACCCACAGTTACGGCAGATGTTAGTAGAGTCGCTGGCTTGTGTCTGTGTGGTGTGAGGGTGACACCATGGTGGTGTGAGGGGGACACCCTGGTGGTGTGAGGGGGACACCATGGTGGTGTGAGGGGGACACCATGGTGGTGTGAGGGGGACACCATGGTGGTGTGAGGGGGACACCATGGTGGTGTGAGGGGGACACCATGGTGGTGTGAGGGGGACACCATGGTGGTGTGAGGGGGACACCATGGTGGTGTGAGGGGGACACCCTGGTGGTGTGAGGGGGACACCCTGGTGGTGTGAGGGGGACACCCTGGTGGTGTGAGGGGGACACCCTGGTGGTGTGAGGGGGACACCCTGGTGGTGTGAGGGGGACACCCTGGTGGTGTGAGGGGGACACCCTGGTGGTGTGAGGGGGACACCCTGGTGGTGTGAGTGGGACACCCTGGTGGTGTGAGGGGGACACCCTGGTGGTGTGAGGGGGACACCCTGGTGGTGTGAGGGGGACACCCTGGTGGTGTGAGGGGGACACCCTGGTGGTGTGAGGGGGACACCCTGGTGGTGTGAGGGGGACACCCTGGTGGTGTGAGGGGGACACCCTGGTGGTGTGAGGGGGACACCCTGGTGGTGTGAGGGGGACACCCTGGTGGTGTGAGGGGGACACCCTGGTGGTGTGAGGGGGACACCCTGGTGGTGTGAGGGGGACACCCTGGTGGTGTGAGGGGGACACCCTGGTGGTGTGGTGTGAGGGGGGACACCCTGGTGGTGTTGTTTAAGATTATTGTTTTACAAGATATTCGTAAGAGTCCTTGTGGCCTTGGGTTCTAGTCATGCTCGTCAAGGCAGGGTGCTCGTCAAGGCAGGGTGCTCGTCACGGCAGGGTGCTCGTCATGGCAGGGTGCTGGTTGCAACCATTAGCGATCCCTAAAGTGTCCCAACACCATAACAAGTGGTTGTTTATGGCTGTGGAATAATATTAGAAACTTACCCTATATATGCGCTAGGGCAAGAATGTTTACCTCCCGGGTAGTAGGGAAGGCAGCATAAGTTACCTTCACCCATGGACTCCGTCTGGAAAAGACTAAATGCATCCAACAGCAGAGCATTTAACAACGTGGACAGAGCCAACCATGGGACGAACAACCACTCAGCATCCCTCCCAATCTCCCCCGTCATTGAAGCGGCAAAACTAACTAAAGACCGCTCCCTGACCTGACCAGTGACCCGCCTTCACAGGTCAGGTGTCGTAGCAGCTACCCCAGCAAGGTCCCAGAGGCCTTGCTGGTATGTTTCCCAAACAGATCAGACTCCTGTCAACAAATATCACGCAATCACTCTTAAATGTGGCTAGTGTGACGGTGGCCAAAATGATCTTTATCTCAAAGCCCTTATTAGACACCCCGACTACAAATTTGTAAGTAAAGGAATTGGCGACGTTTCGGTCCATCCTGCACCAGGTCGTGTAATGCTAGGAGAGGAGCGCTTCGCCTCTCTGTAAACATTGCCTTGAATGACCAGCTTCACAGGTCCCTCAAGATGCAAACTGTCTTCTTACAAAAAACGTCGTGTTTCGCTCGTATGTGTTACATAAGGCCAAAAATTGTCGTACAAGAACATGGAAGCGGCTCGCGAAAGTGACATCCTGTCCCTATTTTGGGTCCTCTGTTAGGTTGAATTGATCGATTTCTTGACGTTGGGAAACCTTAGGAGGATAGGCTGCAGGATGATGCCCATGGGCACCAGACTCTGTCACCTCTCAAGAAGACTGTTATGATATATGAAAGGCCTCTATATCTCTGATCGAGAAGACCCACTGAAAATTATAAGTACATCAAGAGTTTATGAAATCCAAGAACCTTCATATAACCAGAAGAATCCCTCCCCAACCAGAAGCTATGACACATTCAGAGCCCTGATTTCCCAAGACCCCGAATCTTGAATGACCTCCCAGATGACCACCAAGATTGGGTTCTTTCCGACCCAATCTTCACTGGATGAAGAAACTAAATAAGGAAATAAATAACATTTGTAGTGAGGGCAGGTCAGGTTGTGCTACCTAAATGTCTTATTATATTTATCATAAAATGGTAAATATGTAAACTGATTGTTGATTAGTGACACCTTGGTCCCAAGTCGCGTAGATTTTATATGTATAAGAATGAGTTGAGTTGGACATGAGCTGCCTCGTATGAGCCAATGGGCCTACTGCAGTGTCCTATATCCTTTTTATATTCCTGTTCAGCCTAATGACCATAAAAAGTGATGAGCTAATGTCTACATTTAAAGATTTATCAAAGTAACATTTTGATACATGGTTTCAAAGTGTTAGATATCGGTCCTAACCCATAAAGTAAAAGGGGCAAGAAAATTCGTAGAAAATTCTTATGTCTGAATATAGGGAAGTCCAGGTTGGTCGTGCGTAAGTTCCCTCCCCCGCCTCATTAATGGGTAGTCCCCGAGAGTGCTGCCGCCTCAGAGGGATGTCCTCCTTTCTCAGCAAGTCCCATTAGTAGCTCGTCCTCTTCAACCCTTAAAGGGTTCTTCTCCCCCTTCTTTTATACACTAAGCCTTTCCCTCTCTCTCTGTGTTTTCATCATCCCTTTCCAATACTTTCCCTTCCATTAATGGTATGTTTAGTTCCCGTCCCTTGATAATGGAATCTTTACTGACACCTCGATTCGTGTCTAGCCATCTCCCCTTAGTTCAGGGATTCCCAACCTTTTCTGTGCTCCTCACCCCTAGAAATGTTTGATTAAGGTTCCCACCTCCTACAACAGTTATATTAAATTAAAAGATGACAGACAAATTTCTAATTATTAAACCACAAGGTGAGCAACATATTGTACAAGAAATTGAACTAAAAACAATATTTTAACTCAGTGTATAAAATTTAAATATAAACTCAACAATTAGAACAATAATTAAACAGTAAAATCAATCTCAATTTTGAACGCAAAATTTCATGACTTCTTTGTTTTTGCTTCTCATTCACGATTTTATCGAGACATGGAATTTTTTATTGCTGATTGTGACCCACAAGTCTGTGGATTCAGGAGATTGTTAGATTTTGTCTTGAGTGACAAAAAAAAAACTGAATCCAGATTCACACAAGCATGTCGTTGTAAATGGTAAGAGGACAGGAAAGAGGAGGTGGAGTGTTTTTCCACCAGGTCATGGAAGTAATATCCTGTTCTGAATACCAGCAACTCCTCCAAAAGTCTTGATTTCAAATTGCATTTCAAAAGCTCGACTTGTCCGGAAATCAATAACAGCTGCCTTCAGCTCAGCATCATCTGTCATTATCTCCAAATTGTAGGAATATGGATTTTTGATCCATTCTTCAGAAATCTTCAAATCTCCCGAAGCAAAATGTCCATCACACGATTCACGGGATGGGCGCGGAGCTGCATGATAAATGACTGACATTCTAAAGTAAAGTATTCTCACAGCATTTCCAAATGTCACATGTTTAAGCTTTTCATATTCTACTTTTACCTGCTCTTTAATTATTTTTTTCCGACAAGTCATAAGCGTTTCCCACCTGGTTGGAATAACCTGTCATTATAACCAAGGGATCTAATCCCGCCTCAGTAGCATTTTTTTACTCTATTCATAAGGACGATAATTTTTTTTTTTGGGGGGGGGGCGAATCGAGACGCAGCCTTCCTCGTTGTCTCACCCCTCGCCCCCCACCCCCCTGAAATGCCATCTCGCACCCCAGGATGGGAACCCCTGCTTTAGTTGGATGACACCCCCCTCCCCTGCAACCCCAGACCCCATGGGATGGCTCTCCCTGCCTCCCCAGCTCCCACGTTAAGACTCTCCCAGCCTCTTCCCCCCGACCTCAGCCCCCAGCAGTGGCCACAATGTCACCCAAGGGAGGCTGGTGCTCGTCCTGCCATGCTTACCGTCACTTCTCCGCCACCAGCCCCTTTGTCCGCCCCTGTCTTGGCCGCACTCCTCTCGCTTGGTGTTTTGTCTCGCAGCTTCTCTCGTCTCGCTACACTTTTGTCTCAGGGTGTCCGTGTCTCTCTGATCCACGCTGGACAATGGGGAATCCATTGATATACGGATGTAATATGGCAGACTCAGGAGGTCACGGAAAAAAAACAGAATCAGTGGGTAAGCGGTGACAGGAGATCTCCTGCAGGATCACCGGTAACATTGACCCATCAGAAGGCAATATTAGCAGATGGTGACAAGGGACCTTCAGCAAGGTCTGTAGAGCAGGGATCCTTCAGCAGGACTCGTGGAGCAGATGGTAGCAGGAGTCCTTCAGCAGGACTCGAGGAGCAGATGGTAGCAGGAGTCCTTCAGCAGGACTCGTGGAGCAGATGGTAGCAGGAGTCCTTCAGCAGGACTCGTGGAGCAGATGGTAGCAGGAGTCCTTCAGCAGGACTCGAGGAGCAGATGGTAGCAGGGGTCCTTCAGCAGGACTCGTGGAGCAGATGGTAGCAGGAGTCCTTCAGCAGGACTCGTGGAGCAGATGGTAGCAGGAGTCCTTCAGCAGGACTCGTGGAGCAGATGGTAGCAGGGGTCCTTCAGCAGGACTCGTGGAGCAGATGGTAGCAGGGGTCCTTCAGCAGGACTCGTGGAGCAGATGGTAGCAGGAGTCCTTCAGCAGGACTCGTGGAGCAGATGGTAGCAGGGGTCCTTCAGCAGGACTCGTGGAGCAGATGGTAGCAGGGGTCCTTCAGCAGGGTGCAGAAGGGGAAGCGGAGTGATCAAGAAGGGAGCAGTGGTCGCACCATCCATGGCTGGAGGGTCAGGTGGCAGCACTCTGTATGCGACTCACTTTCTGCTAAAAAAGTGTTTGAGTTGTCAAAGGTAAATATTAGGACAAATACGCCATCAGGGACGCGTACAACATTGCCTTTTTATCTGTTTCCACCATTTATTGAGGTGTGACAAAGTGACATTCAGGCGGGCCGCTGAGCCAGCAACCCGAGGCATTCCGCCAGTGGTCGGCAGCGTCAAAGGGTGCCACGCCGAGGTCAAAGGGCGCCACACTGGGGGTTAATCAGGTTAAGGTTTGGCGCTCATTAGTACACTCACACGCCGCTGGCCCTCACAGGCGCCACGCTCGCTTTGATCCACACACACTGCTGTAAACTGACGGCCATCACCAGGCGGGTGAACCAATTTACAATATTGGTCTTTTTTTATTTTTTTAATCCTCTTTTGCTTGTCTTTTATTTCAATAAAATTGATCAACGCGAGGCAGACCAGCAGAATGTTCGTAGTAACTGAACAGCAGGACATATGTGCCTGACTAAGAAGGCGCACCTGGGGAACACTGCATAATTAAGAAGCACTCTGCGTATTCCGCAAATTTTGCACATACAAGTTAATTTACTCTCGTTGCGAATGGCTAAAGTTCAAGATTGGTAGTTCACTTTTATGTATTATTTCATAATAAGCCAACAGGACGCAATTACTCGACTGGCAAACTTAATTATAGACTGTTTTAATCAGGCAAAGAAACTAAGGTACGTTTTTCTTGGTGTGTGAGAGCCGCCTTTCCCGGTCATGGTTAGTGCCCCCCCCCCCACACACACACACCACCAACGGTTCCCCCGTTGGTGTGGGGCCTGACGGCTGAGTGGACAGCGCTTGGGATTCGTAGTCCTGAGGTTCCGGGTTCGATCCCCTCGGCAGAGGCGGAAACAAATGAGCAGAGTTCATTTTCACCCTGATGCCCCATGTTCACCTAGCAGTAAATAGGAACCTGAGAGTTAGACAGCTACTACGGGCTGCTTCCTGGGGGGGTGTAACAAAAAGGAGGCCTGGTCGAGGACCGGGCCGCGGGGACGCTAAGCCCCGAAATCATCTTAAAATAACTTCAAGAACAAAGTAACTCCCTCTTCAGTAATGGTTAGTGACTCCCCAGGCCTCCTCTCCCTCCCTCCCTCCCTCCCTAGCCGGCCTTCTTCAGGACGGCTCGCTATTCTTAAATCCTTAGTTAAAATAGTTACACCTCCCTCTACCCTTGGGTAATATAGCTCATGCTCCTCCCCCCACCCCCTACCCCTGGGGGATATAGCTCACGCTCCTCTCCCCACCCCTGGGGGATATAGCTCACTTTCCCTCCAACCCTGGGTGATATAGCTCACTCTCCCTCCACCCCTGGGTGATATAGCTCACTCTCCCTCCACCCCTGGTGATATAGCTCACTCTCCCTCCACCCCTGGTGATATAGCTCACTCTCCCTCCACCCCTGGTGATATAGCTCACTCTCCCTCCACCCCTGGTGATATAGCTCACTCTCCCTCCACCCCCTCCTTGCTCAGCGCTCAGTTATGTCTTTATCTCTCCCACTCTCGTTTAATATGGTTTCCCTTCTTCCTTAATTCTGGGTAATATAGCTATCCATTTGTTACTTATGAGTAATATAGCCTCCCTTCTCTCACGTGCGGGTAATATAGCCGCCCTTCAATTACACCTACTTATTGTTCATCCGTTACTCGTGAGTAACATAGCCGTTCGTCGCTAACTTTTGTGTAATATAATAGTCTGCGCCCCCTAGTTTTGAGCCACAGAGCCGACGAGTCTGATATTTGTGGGTCACACGGCCGCCCTTGTCGTGGTTCTAGCCAAGGATACCTGATCAACCAGGCTGTGACTCATACGTCAGGCTGCGAGCAGCCGCGTCCAACAGCCTGGTTGATCAGTCCAGCAACCAGGAGGCCTGGTCGACGACCGGGCCGCGGGGACGCTAAGCCCCGGAAGCACCTCAAGGTAACCAAGGTAAGATGTTTGTGTGTCTAACTTGTCGTGCTTGATCCCGTCACCTCCCCGCCCCCACAAGTGCTTTTCTCCTACTAAAACTGTGTCTTGTAGACCCCTTACTGACCCTTTACTGGTAGTTCTACCCTCCCTTCCCCTTGTTTCCAGTGAGTACCGACCAATCCCATTGCCCCCCTCCCCCCTATGTATATAAGTACCGATACCAGTTTCCCCTCATCCCCTCATGAGTACCGATACCGCCATCCATCACCCTCATCCCAAATGAGTAACGATTGGTTTTTATATCATTGTATTAATGCGTGTAATCAAGAGTTGCGACCACACTTGAAACATTTCGTCGTCTCGTCACTGTAGACATTATCAGAGCGCCGGTGGGCACGGGAGGGCCTTCACACACCACACTGAATAGTCCTCCCATTACGATTCAAATCAAATGAATAATTAGTGAGATTAATGAACAAAGGCTTAGGATCCTCCTTGGCATTCTCCAGCGGAAAAATCAGGACTAATTAACTCGGCCCCTCAGGATTAGTGCCGCTTTTTTCGTAATTCAACACGGCCTAAGACGATCTAGAGCGAGCTCCCCGTGTCCAACGCTGGCAAATATCCTCTTTAATGCTCTCTGTCTCTCTCTGTCTCTCTCTGTCTCTGTCTCTCTCTGTCTCTCTGACTCTCTGTC
This sequence comes from Procambarus clarkii, assembly GCF_040958095.1. NCBI lineage: Eukaryota > Metazoa > Arthropoda > Malacostraca > Decapoda > Cambaridae > Procambarus > Procambarus clarkii. The sequence goes on along the minus strand of NC_091193.1, from coordinate 7,406,914 downwards.
TCTCTGTCTCTCTCTGTCTCTCTCTCTCTGTCTCTCTCTGTCTCTCTCTGTCTCTGTCTGTCTCTGTCTCTCTCTCTCTCTCTCTCTCTCTCTCTGTCTCTCTCTGTCTCTGTCTCTCTCTCTCTCTCTCTCTCTCTCTCTCTCTCTCTCTCTCTCTCTCTCTCTCTCTCTCTCTCTCTCTCTCTCTCTCTCTCTCTCCTCTCCCTCTCCCTCCCTCCCTGTCCCTCACCTCCATCTGTGATTCCGTTGCACAGTTGACAGAGAAATACATATATTTCCTTATATAATCTCAATAGTCATCCTTCTATATGAGTGTCAGGTATCGGTTATTATTCTAGGCTGTAGTGAAGGCAGGAGCTGGCAGCATGTAGACGATAACAGGATGGTTATGGCACGGGTGTGGGCGGCGCCACCGTCCCTCCCTCGTGCTCCTCTGACGTTTTCACGTTTGAGTGACATGATGGAGGGGGGGACGAGAGGAGAGCTTATCATCTCTACCCCTCTCTCTCTTGCCCTCCCCAGTCATCTCTACCCTCCCTCACTCCCACTCCCCAGTCATCTCTACCCTCCCTCACTCCCCCTCCCCAGTCATCTCTACCCTCCCTCACTCCCCTTCCCCAGTCATCTCTACCCTTCCTCACTCCCCCTCCCCAGTCATCTCTACCCTCCCTCACTCCCCCTCCCCAGTCATCTCTACCCTCCCTCACTCCCCCTCCCCAGTCATCTCTACCCTCCCTCACTCCCCCTCCCCAGTCATCTCTACCCTCCCTCACTCCCCCTCCCCAGTCATCTCTACCCTCCCTCACTTCCCCTCCCCAGTCATCTCTACCCTTCCTCACTTCCCCTCCCCAGTCATCTCTACCCTTCCTCACTTCCCCTCCCCAGTCATCTCACTCTTGAGGTACTCGCCGAATTAAAAATAATCGGAGAAAGGGGTATAATAATTGAGGGAAGATATATACTCTCGTATTGAGTGAATATTGACCTTACATAAACAACTAGTGACCTGTGAAGATGATTCGATTCTCGAGCTAAATAATGGTGACCTCTCAGATGTTTAAAAGCTTCACAAGATAGGCTAATGCATTAGTAATCAATGGAATCGGATCCTGTTATACTGGTGCACGGGCCAAATGTCCCCTTCATCGCTGTGTAATGTGGTGATGTATCATGGCCTGCGGTGTGATATTTCCGTCTCCTGTATTCTGTAGTGTCACCAAAGTCATACGGGATCCTCTTCATTAATTAAGACATGTCTTGTGGGATTTAATTACACTGGTTTAAGATGTCTTAATTTATGGTCTGACGGTACAGTTATGTACTGTTATAACACAGTTACCAGGGACTTTGTTATGGTACAGTGACTGGTGATGGTGTTGTGGTACAGTGACTGGTGATGGTGTTGTGGTACAGTGACTGGTGATGGTGTTGTGGTACAGTGACTGGTGATGGTGTTGTGGTACAGTGTCTGGTGATGGTGTTGTGGTACAGTGACTGGTGATGGGGTTGTGGTACAGTGACTGGTGATGGTGTTGTGGTACAGTGACTGGTGATGGTGTTATGGTACAGTGCCTGGTGATGGTGTTGTGGTACAGTGACTGGTGATGGTGTTGTGGTACAGTGACTGGTGATGGTGTTGTGGTACGGTGTCTGGTGATGGGGTTGTGGTACAGTGCCTGGTGATGGTGTTGTGGTACAGTGCCTGGTGATGGTGTTGTGGTACAGTGTCTGGTGATGGTGTTGTGGTACAGTGCCTGGTGATGGTGTTGTGGTACAGTGCCTGGTGATGGTGTTGTGGTACAGTGCCTGGTGATGGTGTTGTGGTACAGTGACTGGTGATGGTGTTGTGGTACAGTGCCTGGTGATGGTGTTGTGGTACAGTGTCTGGTGATGGTGTTGTGGTACAGTGACTGGTGATGGTGTTGTGGTACAGTGACTGGTGATGGTGTTGTGGTACAGTGCCTGGTGATGGTGTTGTGGTACAGTGACTGGTGATGGTGTTGTGGTACAGTGCCTGGTGATGGTGTTGTGGTACAGTGACTGGTGATGGTGTTGTGGTACAGTGCCTGGTGATGGTGTCGTGGTACAGTGTCTGGTGATGGTGTCATGGTACACTACTTTGTGACAATGTTGAGGACCTGTACCTTAAGATGGCACCAATGTGCACGATAAAGTACCAAGACATGGTACTGAGGCACATTGATCTTAAATGCACGGTACTCCTCTCTCAGAGTGCTTCCTGGCGATGGTACCTTGGTGGTACAAGATCTAATACTATAATACCATCACAAGAACATTATTGTACCAACAGGATCCAACATAATGGAACCATGTCCATCCAACATGATGGTACCATGATGATTAAAAGTAATGGCGTCGTGGGAATTCAGGCATGATGACACCATGGGGGTGACACCATAGGGGTGACACCATAGGGGTGACACCATGAACATGACACCATGTACCCCTCTCCCATCATATACCTATATGGAGGTCCTATAGCTGTTGTGAACAGTAGCTATATATATATATATATATATATATATATATATATATATATATATATATATATATATATATATATATATATATAATAACGTTGTACCTAATAGACAGAACGCACTACTCGGCCTAGTATGCAAGGCTCGATTTGCCTAATAGGAAGAGTGAGTTTTGCTATTAAAAAAAATGCCTCCAATTGGTTTATTTGAAATAATAATAATATATTTTATTAAGAACGGGAATTGTTGACAGTTACGTTAGTTTAAGTTAGCTTAAGAGAGGTTAGGTTAGGTTAGGTAGGTTAGGTTAGGTAGGTTAGGCTAGGTAGGTTAGGTAGGTTAGGTTAGGCTAGGTAGGTTAGGTTATGTTAGGTTAGGTTAAGCTAGGTAGGTCAGGTTAGGTTAGGTAGGTTAGGTTTGGCTATATTTATTAGGTTAGGTAGGTTAGGATAGGTAGGTTATGTTAGGTTAGATTAGGTAGGTTCGGTTAGGTTAGGTAGGTTGGGCTAGGTAGGTTAGGCTAGGTAGATTAGGTTAGGTAGGTTTGGTCATATTTCTACATGAGTAGAAACCCATATTAGAAAAAGGTTAAATCAAATATAATATAATGGAAAGCTTTATCATTTCATAAGAAAAAATTAGAAAAATATACAACTTCAGGAAAACTCGGCTTGTTATGCAGTTCTGGCCTTGCATACTAGGCCAAGTAGTGCGTTCTGGCTACTAGGTACAACATTATATATATAGTAAAAGGCATCCATCAGTCTCAGGAGACTATGGAGATGCGCTATGATTGTCGGTCTGGAGTGGCCTCACCAGGGCGCAAAGCCAGGGTAGGTTGACACGGGGGAGAAGCTGTTACCCAAGCAGCAGGTCCCCAATCTCCACGGGGCCGAAAGTCTCCAATGGAGAGGCAAATGCCAATATGATTGGTTCCAGCACCGTCGCAGGAACTGTCAGAACGAAGTTGAAGGCAACAACGAACTGTCCTAGGGGCTCCAGCTCCGGAAGGGAGGGTAACTATCAGGAGAAAGTGACAAGTTATTACGACTATATAGCACTGGAAAGGAGGTCAGAATAATGATTTGGGATGGGACAGGGGGGGGGAAGAAATGATGCCCAACCACTTGGAGGGTCGGGGATTGAACTCCGACTGCATAAAGCAAGACCGTCGCTCTATCGTCCAGTTCAAGTTTTGGAGTTCACCTCAAAGTAGGTAAAAGAAGGCACAGGGACTCCAAACCCGGAGACCGCCGTGGTCGGGGCCGGAGAAGAACCACCCCAGCAAGGGGCAAGACCGACCCCAGCCTCCTGAAGCAGAGCCTGGGGGGCCGCACGAGCCCCGGGAGGTGGACGGCCCGGTCCCGCACCTACGGGTTCCTGACAGTGATCGTCACAGCTCTTCCTCCCGAGGCCCGCTTCCTTCATGACCAAGCAGAAGGAAGAGTCATAATTATTATATACAACAATTATAATAATAATTAATATTTTAATAATATTATTAATTATTACTCTTCCTTCTTCCTAGTCATAGGAAGAAGGGCAGTCACAATAAATATATATATATATATATATATATATATATATATATATATATATATATATATATATATATATATATAATATATATATATATATGTGTGTGTGTGTGTGTGTGTAAAATGTGTGTTCATGTGTTAACTAAATTAGGCATAGGATTGCGTATGTTAGGCTTAGCATGACTTATAGGCCTAGTACAGGTTAGGGTTAACTGTTTGGTTAACCATTTGGTGTGACATTGTCAATTCCAGTCAGTCAAAACGCGATTTTCTTTTGAAGGGGTGAATAGAATTCCATATTTTAATACATTCCGTCCATAGTAGCTATAGGTACTATGATTCTTGGAGGAGAAGCTGGGGGAATGTGTCCATCATGATGATGATGACATGGTGTCATGATGGTTCCATGAGGACCCAACACCATGATGGTTCCATGAGGACCCTAACATCCTAGTAGGACCATGAGGACTTCAAAATCCTCACGGTGCCAGGAGGACCTCCCACATCATCAGAGACCATGAGGACCCCCACATCATGAGAGACCACGAGGACCCCACATCATGAGAGACCATGAGGACCCCTATATCATGAGAGACCATGAGGACCCCCACATCACGAGAGACCATGAGGACCCCCCACATCATGAGAGACCATGAGGACCCCCACATCATGAGAGACCATGAGGACCCCCCACATCATGAGAGACCATGAGGACCCCCACATCATGAGAGACCACGAGGACCCCACATCATGAGAGACCATGATGACCCCACATCATGAGAGACCATGAGGACCCCCACATCATGAGAGACCATGATGACCCCACATCACGAGAGACCATGAGGACCCCCACATCATGAGAGGCCATGAGGACCCCCACATCACGAGAGACCATGAGGGCCCCCACATCATGAGAGGCCATGAGGACCCCCACATCATGAGAGACCATGAGGACCCCCTCATCATGGGAGACCATGAAGACCCCCACATCATGAGAGACCATGAGGACCCCCACATGCGAGACCATGAGGACCCCACATCATGAGAAACCATGAGGACCCCACAACATGAGAGACCATGAGGACCCCCACATCATGAGAGACCATGAGGACCCCCACATCATGAGAGACCATGAGGACCCCCACATCATGAGAGACCATGAGGACCCCCACATCATGAGAAACCATGAGGACCCCCACATCATGAGAGACCATGAGGACCCCCACATCATGAGAGACCATGAGGACCCCACATCATGAGAGACCATGAGGACCCCCACATCATGAGAGACCATGAGGACCCCCACATCATGAGAGACCATGAGGACCCCACATCATGAGAGACCATGAGGACCCCCACAACATGATAGCAACATAGAGATGCCAGCCTAACTAACTGTGCTGGGGCTGGGGGGGGGGGGAGAGAGGCCATATAAGCCTCCGCCCGTTTTCCTTAGCATTCATTAGAGGGGGACTAAAGTGGTAATTAAAAATTCACCAAGGGCGTCGGATCCGCCGTTACCTCCCTGCCACACATCTCTTACACTGGGTCCTCTTTATCTCCTCCCTCTCTCTCTCTCGATTTCTTTCTCCCTCTCTCTTTCTCTCTCTCCCTCACACACAAACACACACACACACACACATTAGATATGATAGACGGTAGATATAATAAGCTCAATAGGCTCAGGAACCTGTATAACAGTAGATTGACCTTTGAGAGGCGGAACCAAAAATCCGTTGTTCAATCCCCCGCAGTCACAACTAGGTGAGTACAATCAATGAACAATGAACCATCACCACCATAGTCATCACCATCACCACCAGCATAGTCATCACCATCACCACCAGCATAGTCATCACCATCACCACCATAGTCATCACTATCACCACCATAGTCATCACCATCACCACCAGCATAGTCATCACCATCACCACCATAGTCATCACTATCACCACCATAGTCATCACCATCACCACCAGCATAGTCATCACCATCACCACCAGCATAGTCATCACTATCACCACCATAGTCATCACCATCACCACCAGCATAGTCATCACCATCACCACCAGCATAGTCATCACCATCACCACCAGCATAGTCATCACCATCACCACCAGCATAGTCATCACCATCACTACCATAGTCATCACCATCACCACCAGCATAGTCATCACCATCACCACCACCATAGTCATCACTATCACCACCACCATAGTCATCACCACCACCATAGTCATCACCATCACCACCACCATAGTCATCACCATCACCACCAGCATAGTCATCACCATCACTACCATAGTCATCACCATCACCACCATAGTCATCACCATCACCACCAGCATAGTCATCACTATCACCACCATAGTCATCACCATCACCACCATACTCGAGGCGTCTCTTTTTTTGTAAGGTCATTTTCCCAAAAGATTTTTTCCTTTTTTTATCGGTGCTTAAAAGGTAATTTATGGGCTTAAAGGATTCATCTGCGGCTTTGTTTCGTCGTGGCGTGTGGACGGGTGGACGGGTGGACGGGGGTAGGTGGACGGGTGGAAGGTAGACGGGTGGAGCGAGGACTGGTGGACGGGTGACCGGTGGAGCGAGGACGGGTGGAGGGTTGACAGGTGGAGCGAGGACGGGTGGAGGGAGGACGGATTGAGGGTGGAGCGAAGACGGGTAGAGGGTGGAGGGAGGACGGGTAGAGGGTGGATGGGTGGGAAGAAAAGGAGGAAAGTAGAGGGACTGAGTAGAGGGATACAAGAGAAGAGTGCGGCGGTTGTGATGAGTAAGGAAGGAAGGAGGAACGGATGGAAATGATCAAATAAGGGGTAACGAACACAGTGTGTGTTTGTATATAGAGGGAGGGAAGATGCGTATGTGGTACGGCGGACGGAGGGGCGTATGTGGTACGGCAGGCGGGGGGGCGTATGTGGTACGGCAGGCGTGGGGGCGTATGTGGTACGGCGGACGGAGGGGCGTGCAGTGAAATACGGTAGACGCCGGTGTGCGTCAATAAAGTGGTAGAGACAGGTTCTGTAACGAACTTAGTTCGCTGGGGTCGTCCACAGGCTCTGTAACAAACTTAGTTCTCTGAGGTCGTCGACAGGCAGTAAGAACCCTGACGCAAGTAGACTATCGCTCGGAGTGACAGGTGTACCTGACCCAGGTTTAAGTCCGCTCGGGAAGTCATACTCCAAGACCCTTAAGATCTCTCGGAGAGTCTTGCTCTAGGACCGTTGAACAGAGTGGAAGACAACTTGGAGGATCAGACGCTGAGAGAAGCCCCCTGACCCAGCCTGGACCCCAGCCCTCCCCCAGGCACTTAGCACCCTGGCTAGGTGCCTGGGGCGCCCTCACAGTTCAGAATCACAACGCCACACTTGTCAGTCACACTTTAGCCACTAATAACAATTATCTCTAAAGATAATTCCCACTCACCTTCCTGCTGTGTCGGGAAAAGTCTCAGAGCGGTTAAAGTCGTCTGCGCTCGACCCGGACAACAAAGAAATCGACTCTTCATTACTAGACTGCAGGTGGTGACAGTTTGAGGGGAAGCTGGTCGTTGCCCAGGGCTGCTGTTGTCACTGATGTTGCTGCTTCTGTTGTCAATGCTGTTGTCACTGTTGTTGTCACTGCTGTTGTCATTGTTGTTGTCATTGCTGTTGTTGTCGCTGCTGTTGTTACTGTTGTTGTCTCTGCTGTTGTCGCTTCTGTTGTAGCTGGTGTTGTCACTGCTGTTGTCACTGCTGTTGTCGCTGCTGTTGTCACTGCTGTTGTCATTGTTGTTGTCTCTGCTGTTGTCGCTTCTGTTGTAGCTGGTGTTGTCACTGCTGTTGTCGCTGCTGTTGTTGTCGCTGCTGTTGTTACTGCTGTTGTTGCTGCTGTTGTTACTGCTGTTGTCGCTTCTGCTGTCGCTGCTGTTGTCATTGCTGTTGTCACTGCTGTTGTCGCTGCTGTTGTCGCTGCTGTTCTCGCTGCTGTTCTCGCTGTTATTGTCGCTGCTGGTGTTACTGTTGTTGTCGCTGCTGTTTTTACTGTTATTGTCGCTTCTGTTGTCGCTGCTGTTGTTACTGTTATTGTCGCTGCTGTTGTTACTGTTATTGTCGCTGCTGTTGTCATTGCTGTTGTCGCTGCTATTGTCATTGCTGTTGTCGCTGCTGTTGTCGCTGATGTTGTCACTGCTGTTCTCGCTGTTATTGTCGCTGCTGTTGTTACTGCTGATGTCGCTGCTGTTGTCACTGTTGTTGTCACTGTTGTTGTCGCTGTTGTTGTCGCCGTTGTTGTCACTGTTGTTGTCGCTGTTGTTGTCACTGTTGTTGTCACTGTTGTTGTCGCTGTTGTTGTCGCCGTTGTTGTCACTGTTATTGTCGCTGTTGTTGTCGCTGTTGTTGTCACTATTGTTGTCGCTGTTGTTGTCGCTGTTGTTGTCGCTGTTGTTGTCGCTGCTGTTGTCGCTGCTGTTGTCGCTACTGTTGTAGCTGCTAATGTTTCAGCCTCTATCTTTGCCCCGTATGGTGACCATACAGTACAGGCCACGCACCCTGCGTCACTCAATCCACAGACTTACCCCAGCCGTCCTCCCTCTCTTAGGACCCATCATCCTCCTCCTCTGACCTCCACCCGTCACCCCCAGACACTCGACCCCCCTGGATTTAGATCCGGGGGTCGGATTTAGAACGTCAACTGGGCCGTGAGTGCCCATCGTTCAGTAACCACCGTTCAGAGCCGAGAGTGCGCTGGTCAGCACCTGCGGTATGAGAGCAGAGAAGCAGCAGGAGGTAGATACGCATCGAGTGCGTAACATTCTCAGGGCAGGAACATTCTTCGCATGTCCCATGGAAGAGTATAAAGTACTCTTCAATTCCCGCGTAGAGCCGCCGCTCCACGGGGCGTCCTCTGCACTGGGAGGTGGTCTTTTCTCCGGACGATTTAGGTGCTTTTCTTAGTTTAATATTGTGGGTACTTTTTTCCCCATATGTGTTTTATGTTTTTCTGCCTGAAACGTCAATGGAATTTACATCAACGTTAATGGTTATCTTCCGGTGTCGTATTGCTCTGGTGTAGTGTGTGAGATGACCGCGAGGTGGCAGCACGGGGTGGGAGACAGCGTCCACCACCACCACTACACCCAATCCCCCCCCCCACCACCACCACCACTACCACCACCACCTACCGTCTCCACCACCACCGTCATGGGCTACCTCACCCACCATCCATCACCCCCCCCCCCTCTCACCACCTACACCACCTTATTCACTTTATACAACCACTTCCATAACTATCACTACAACCAACACTACAATCCCAAGCACCATTTTGATGTCCTCCATTCCCTCCACTCATTCATATCCCCATCCCACCCATCCCACCCATCCCACCCATCCCACCCATCCCACCCATCCCACCCATCCCACCCATCCCACCCATCCCCCCTGTTCCCCTTTCCCAGGAACCCGCATGCTTGAAACTTCTGCCTTTGGCTTACTGACTTTGTGTGGCCGAGGAATACTGGGATACATGCTTGTGTGTGTGTGTGTGTGTGTGTGGGTGTGTGTGTGTGTGGGTGTGTGTGTGTGTGTGTACTCACCTAGTTGTACTCACCTAGTTGTGTTTGCGGGGGTTGAGCTCTGGCTCTTTGGTCCCGCCTCTCAACCGTCAATCAACAGGTGTACAGATTCCTGAGCCTATCGGGCTCTGTCATATCTACACTTGAAACTGTGTATGGAGTCAGCCTCCACCACATCACCCCCTAATGCATTCCATTTGTCAACCACTCTGACACTAAAAAAGTTCTTTCTAATATCTCTGTGGCTCATTTGGGCACTCAGTTTCCACCTGTGTCCCCTTGTGCGTGTTCCCCTTGTGTTAAATAGACTGTCTTTATCTACCCTATCAATCCCCTTCAGAATCTTGAATGTGGTGATCATGTCCCCCCTAACTCTTCTGTCTTCCAGCGAAGTGAGGTTTAATTCCCGTAGTCTCTCCTCGTAGCTCATACCATACTGTGTGTGTGTGTGTGTGTGTGTGTGTGTGTGTGTGTGCGTGTGTGTGTGTGTGGGTGTGTGTGTGTGTGTGTGTGTGTGTGTGTGTGTGTGTGTGGGTGTGTGTGTGGGTGTGGGTGTGTGTGTGTGTGTATATTCACCTAGTTGTATTCACCTAGTTATACTTGCGGGGGTTGAGCGCTGCTCTTTCGGCTCGCCTCTCAACTGTCAATCAACTCTTACTAACAACTATTTTTTTCACACATACACATATACAGACACACACACACACAGCAAGCAACCCGTAACAGCTGTCTAACTCCCAGGTACCTATTTACTGCTAGGTAACAGTGGCATCAGGGTGAAAGAAACTGTGCCCATTTGTATCTGCCGGTGTCGGGAATACTCCTTTTGTGTGTGTGTATGTTTATGTATGTATGTATGTATGTATGTAATGTATGTATGTATGTATGTATGTATGTATGTATGTATGTATGTATGTATGTATGTATGTATGTGTTTATGCATGTATGTATGTATGTGCATATGGCATATCTAACAGCTAAAACCGCACTACTTGGTCTAGTATGCAAGGAGCGATTTGCTTAACAAGCAGAGTGATTTTCAAATACTTCTTTCCAAATGAGTTTATTCCAAATAATAATATTATATAATATTAAGAACATGAATTACTGGCAGTCTTAACTCAAAGTCTTAATTTAAAAAAAAAAATTATACACATATATAAATACATGCATAGTACATCCACTAATAGTCTTAGATTCATGGGCTTGCATCTATTCATTTTAATGAATAATATATATATAATATGTATAATATAAATGCATAATATGAAGGTATTTCAGACATATATTGACAAGCAAATATATAGAAAAAAGGTTCTCTACATGCAGTAATATATATATATATATATATATATATATATATATATATATATATATATATATATATATATATATATATATATATATATATATACGCTGCTGACCTGCAAGCTGGTAAAGATGTGTGGTTTCCCGCCAGCAGCGTCGCGTCCGCTTGTGTCTGGTGGTGTTGTAGTCTGACGTGTGTTGCTTTTGTTGTCTTCCAGGTGGTGGCTGGCCCTTCCTCCCGCTAGGCCGCTCCTCCAGCAACAACGTGAGTACCACCACTTCTCTCTTGCACAGTTATCATCTTACACCCCCTTTCTTAAGTGTTATGATGTTCCTGTCTTTACTGTGTCCATGTACCCATGGCGGAGCTGTACCGCAAGCCCGCCTTAGGCACAGCTGCCAACCTGAGCTTGTTAAGACGAATACGGTAGGCTCACACACACGCCCTGCCCCCACCCCACCCCCCACCCCCCACCCCTCTCCCCCATCTTCGCCCCCACCACACACACGCGCCCACTCTGGGTACTAATTACGCAAATGAAGTGAGTTCTTAAGTAGGTGTTCCCGAGGCTGGTGTTATACCAGTCCCCCGAGCCGCCAGGGACACCACGTACCTGTCTCACAACTCATCCCTACCACTTCCCTAGCCTCCTCCTGCCTCCTCCTCCTCCTCCCCTTCTAGCCAGTCCCACAGTGTCACTCCTGGGGGAGGCGTAGTTGGGGGGCATGGGGAGACCTAGGCGGGAGTTGGGGAGTCAGGGCTTGTCGTGTGGAGTGCTAGGCACATATGAAAACGACATACCAGGCAGAGAAGAGGTTTACCAAGCGAAGGAAGGCTGAGAAATATGCCAAAAGGCGTGGGAATTGTAAAAGAATTTAGAGAAGAGCAAGGGAAATGTAGGATGAATGAGAGAGGCGTGGGAAGGGCAAACCAGGCTGGAGAAGATTTAGAGATGTGTTTGAAAAATAAGCCAGATAATTTAGCAAGACGCCGGCCGGTGAAAAGTAGCTTGTAACTTTTAGATTCCGGTCCATCACACAGGTAGAGCATGGCGACGCAAATTATAAAACGTTATGTTACCAGAAGAAGAAATTATTTTGAAAGGAATCCGATAGCCCTAGTGTCCTGGGCAGGAGTTTGACGAGTTTATATAAATAGCAGTAGTTGGAGAGGAGGCTTCTTGCCCGAAGCGAGAGGTTAGAGATGTAAAAATTTAAGATTGGCATTTCACCGTAAATTTTGAGCCAAGACAAGAGCAAGAAGCGTGTGGCGAGTGTCCTGGCAGCACCGGGAGGACACAACCTAGAGGCGAGAAAGATGTCCACGAGGGTCGACCCACTTCGGACAGTATAAACAACCATTCTAACAACATGACGGGAGATCTTCGTCACATACAAAGTACCAATTTTGAATCCAATACACGTAACAGAAAAGCAGTGAAACATCAGCAACGTGTCACCTGGGTCCAGGAGCTGTATGTGAAGCATCGACCTCCAGAATATTGTTGTCTTGCGGCTTCAATTTATGATTTTTTTTATTAATACATGAGATAAATCTGCATTTGTGCAGCTGCACTAGACTATATGAAGTGGAGTACAGTGTGTGTCAAAAAAGCTAACTAGGTGATGCTAAAAAATCCCCGTCACACAGGATGGTTAGTCATACAGAGGCATGTGATAAGCGGTCTGCACTGGCAGACTCCGGATACATTTTGAGGATATCTTCAACACAAGATTGAATAAGGTAGCAGTGGTAATACAAGTCCCCATCTCGCAGGATGGTTAGTCACACAGGGAAGAGGCAGACTCGTGAATGTATCATAGATGGTAAAAGTCTAAGGATATTGCTTGCCAGGTTTCAGTATCTGTGTTTATTTGCTAAGTGATCATGTTTGGCGCGTGCAAATTCCATAGCCTAAGGTAATCGCAAGCTGAAACGTCTTGAAACTTGATAGATATGTGGATAACGTAAACTTTTAAAGTGTATGATTTAAAGTGTTCTCTAAGAAAGTCACGACAAACCGTATAGAACATTTAAGTACAAACAATGAGTCACAAAACCGTGGCTGAAAATATTATGTTCACACCACACTTTATAAAATGAAGAAGCGACGACGTTTCGGTCCTGGACCGAAAGTGGTCCAGGACGGAAACGTCCTGGACCACTACACGACTTGATAATGGTCCAGGAGGGACTGGAACGTCGTCATTTCTTCATTTTCTGGTGTGTGGTTTGATCATTACAACATTTAAGCGATTATGTACACAGAGAGAGAATCCTGGTGGTATTGGCTTTGATTTCAAGAAAACACATGTGTTATGTAAATACCTGAGAGGTGTTACAGTGTCCAGTAAGTCAATAAGGGTGTTGGAGGAGTAACTGGAGCATGGTAATGTTGGTACACTGTGTGCTGCTGGAGCATGGTAAGGGGGGTACTCAGTGTGTTGTTGGAGCATGGTAAAAAGGTATACACTCTTGTTGGAGCATAGTAAGGTGGTACATAGTGTGGCGTGAGCGTGACCTACATGTGAGGAAGCCTCCTACATACCCGAGGGGCTGTGTGTGTGTAGATACGGGTAAGGGTACTCGGCCTTACACACTATTCCTCACGTGCCTTTTTCTTCGTGATTTACACACACATACACACACACACGCATGCGCACACACACACACACACACACACACACACACACACACACACACACACACACACACACACACACACACACACACACTCACACACTCACACACTCACTTATACACTCACTATTAGGATGTGAGGTGGTAAGCTATCTTACGTCGACCTCATTTTCTCTCACTGTCAAAACACTGTCTCGCTGCTTCTCCCAAACATCATTATCCTTATACCTCCTCTTCTTCCTTTCACTAATTTCCTCATTACCTCTTCCCCCCCCCCCCGTCTCGGTACTTCCCTCCCCAACTCCCCCTCCTCCCCGTCTCTTCCCTTTCCCCTCTCCTCCCGGTGTTACGAGCCCCCCCCCCCTTCCCCTACCTGTCTCAACCCTGTCCCTCCCCCCGTCTCCTTCCCAGTCCCTCTCCAAGACACCTTCCCTGCATGCTCCCGTCACCTTCCCTGTCCATCCCCCGTCACCTTCCCTGCCCCCCCCCCTCCCCGTCTCATACAACACCCCATCCCCCTCCCGCCCAGGAGACTGGTGTGGCGCGGTGCTGGGATCTTGTAATCACATTCAAATGTAATTAGCGTTTTTAGTAGTGTACATTAGGGAGTATTAATCCTTGACTTCGCCCCCAACACTTGCCTTTCTTGGAATGTACTGCTCACATTCCCGGAGATGTGTGTGTGTGTGTGTGTGTGTGTGTGTGTGTGTGTGTGTGTGTGTGTGTGTGTGTGTGTGTGTGTGTGGGGGGGGGGGGGGGAGGGAGGGTGAAAGTGTAGTTCTTTGTTGTACACATGCCATCACGTACATTTGGCATTCATATTCTCATGAGATTCATGTTTATATGAGACGTGTACATGACACTCACGTACACATGGCCTTCATGCACACATGCACTCACGTACACATGCACTCACGTACACATGGCCTTCATGCACACATGCACTCACGTACACATGCACTCACGTACACATGGCCTTCATGCACACATGCACTCACGTACACATGCACTCACGTACACATGGCCTTCATGCACACATGCACTCACGTACACATGCACTCACGTACACATGGCCTTCATGCACACATGCACTCACGTACACATGCACTCACGTACACATGGCCTTCATGCCACATGCACTCACGTACACATGCACTCACGTACACATGGCCTTCATGCACACATGCACTCACGTACAGAACACTCGCGTACACAACATTCACGTACACATTGCTCTCTTATACACGTGATTTTCATGTTCGTCTTGCACTCATGTACAAGTGACTCTTGTACACATGGCACTCATACGTAGGGTGACGTTGGGTGAAAGAAGCCAGAATAGGGTGCGAGAAGAGTATGGAAGGGGGAGGGTGGAGAGGGGAGAAGTTGGCGGCAGTGTGAGGTAGTGTGAGGTTAGAGGGAGGTAGGGTGAGATGGGAGGGAGGTAGGGTGAGGGGGATGGAGGTAGGGTGAGATGGGAGGGAGGGGGAGGTAGGGTGAGGGGGAGGGAGGTAGGGTGAGGGGGATGGAGGTAGGGTGAGGGGAGAGGGAGGTAGGGTGAGGGGGAGGGAGGTAGGGTGAGGGGGATGGAGGTAGGGTGAGGGGAGAGGGAGGTAGGGTGAGGGGGAGGGAGGTAGGGTGAGGGGGAGGGAGGTAGGGTGAGGGGGAGGGAGATAGGGTGAGGGGGGACATAGGGGGGAGACCGGGTGCACATTTACTCGGCTATTACCATCTCTAATTACTTTTTCCTTCCCTCTCAACACACCGCGTCAGCCACACCCCCTCCCCCCTCCCCCCCTACGCCCCCACTCCCCCCCCTCCCCCCTCCCCCCCCCTCCCCCCCCTCCCCCTTTATCACGACACCTCTCCATCCCCCTCCTCCACAACCCCTCCCCATGACTCCTTCACCACCGCTCCACACACACATACACACACACACACACACACACACACACACACACACACACACACACACACACACACACACACACACTCACACACTCACACACACACACACACACACACACACTCGAGTGTGTTATTGTTTCTTTAGAGTGTCTCCCACCCCGTGTCGTTGCCAGGAGACAGCCGCAGCGGGTGAAGTAAGTGGGCTGATGCTGATAATGGGGGTCGTGTGGGTAACGGGGGGTCGTGTGGGTAACGGGGGGTCGTGTGGGTAACGGTGGGGCGTGTGGGTAACGGGGGGGTCGTGTAGGTAACAGGGCCGTGTAGAGGGGAAGGTAACGAGGCTAACAAAGGCCAGGAGAAACAGAGATAAGGTAAGTTTGTAAAGATTGTGTATTAACCCACTGTTGCGTCTCAACGGTGACGTTGTCAACGCCGGCTGGTAACGGGAGTAGTGCACAAATACCAGGGAAGAAGATAACGCGGGGGGAGGGGGAGGTATTGGGCTGGGGGGGGGTAGATAAGAAATAACGAAAATGTGACTGAAATTGGGTGTTGGGAAGTACCAGGTGATACGTGGTAACGGCAGTGGTTCAGGTAAAAACACATTACCTGGTAACGAGGATGGGACAGGTAACAAAGGAGAATATTAACGCTTGCGTGGTCAGGTAACGTTGATCAGGACACCAACCAACAAGGAAGGTGAACATTCGTAACGACTCGGTAACATCAGTAACGAGGGGTAAGCAAGGCAGTGTCATGAACAGGTCATGACACTGTGATGAACAGGTCATGACACTGTGATGAACACTGTCATGACACTGTGATGAACAGGTCATGACACTGTGATGAACACTGTCATGACACTGTGATGAACATGTCATGATACTGTGATGAACATGTCATGACACTGTGATGAACATGTCATGACACTGTGATGAACAGGTCATGACACTGTGATGAACAGGTCATGACACTGTGATGAACATGTCATGACACTGTGATGAACATGTCATGATACTGTGATGAACATGTCATGACACTGCAACTCATCATCAGGTCATGAGGCCCTCCACTGCTCATCACATCACCAGGATTTAGTCACACAACTCTGCAATGATTAGTAATATTAGTAATAAAGTAATGTTGTCAGTGGCCTCAACAATTAGCTCCCCGTGTGTGAATAATTTCCCGGGTAATACAAGTTGTTGTGGTTGGATGAAGGTCTGCGTGCGTGCGTGCGTGTGTGTGTGCGTGTGTGTGTACTCACCTAGTTGTGCTTGCGGGGGTTGAGCTCTGGCTCTTGGGTTTAGCCTCTCAACCGTCAATCAACTGGTGTACAGATTCCTGAACCTACTGGGCTCTATCATATCTACATTTGAAACTGTGTGTGTGTGTGTGTGTGTGTGTGTGTGTGTGTGTGTGTGTGTGCGTGCGTGTGTGTGTGTGTGTGTGTGTGTGTGTGTGTGTGTGTGTGTGTGTGTGTGTGCAGGCTGACTTGTTCACCCTCTCTAGTGACCTTTCTCACACGTTTACACAAACCACTCTGACATAAGTGCACAAAAGCGGGGGAAAATTCAAGTAATTGAGCAGGGTTAAATCCCCCTCTTTGAATTTCAGTGACATTTTCAAACTTTTAATGCCCTTTTCTGGTGATCAAATCAATCATGTAAGCCAGACGGCCACAATTATTTGACTGTTGATTGGGCGGAGTGTGCTGCCGCTTTAGCCAATCAGTGATCAGCACCTAGCAACGCGCGTTCTGGCGGGAAGGGAAAGGTCACTGATTGGTCAGATTGCCTAGCTTAGCGTGACCCACGAAGCCGATTGGCTGCTGTGATCAGGGTTCCCAAGTACCTAATATGATTACTATTGTGTTAATATCAATATACTGGCGGTGGGCGTCGCTGTGGAATGGCTATAAAACTCGCGGCTATTATTTTGTGAAGCTAATTACAAACATATCTCGATCCAAAACATATGGAACAGTAATATTTTACCTATATAATAATCCCAGCTGGTTACACTGCCAACCAGGGAAGGTCGGGGTGTGTGGGGGAGGGAGGGGGTCTGTAGTGGACACGGAAGGGGGTGTCAGGGGGGGTGGACACGGGGTAAGGGGGGGGGAGAGCAGGGGATACGTGTGAGGGGGAAGGGGGGAGAGCAGGGGATACGTGTGAGGGGGAAGGGGGGAGGCGTGCCGTGTAATTTATGGTGATTTTCGAGCTGGTGTGTATTTATGCTTGCGAAATATTTATTGGGGCATTCACTCTGGAATTGTAAAGAATTTGTATTTTTGTTTGGAGAGCCAAGCGCGCGTGTGTGTGTGTGTGTGTGTGTGTGTGTGTGTGATGTCTGCGTGCGTGTGTTTGTTTGGAGAATCGTGTGTGTGTGTGAGGATGTCTGCTTGCGTGTATTTACGTGTTTACATTTGTTTTGATGTTTAATATTTTGTGTACTGTTTATATGTAAGATTATTATATGTGTTCTTTTTTTTTTACATAGCTTTGAGTGTGTAAATGTATGTGCGTGTGAGTACGCGTGTGTTGCGTGAGTGTGTGCGTGTGAGTACGCGTGTGTTGCGTGAGTGTGTGGGGGGAGGTTTTGCATGTGCAAGAACTTCAGAGTAGCAACCTTTTATACGTTATAGTTTTGTCTAAATAATTCAGCAGTCAGCTGGTCGCAAGTTCCTCGTACATGGGGTGTACATGGGTGTACATGAGGTGTACATGGGGGCAGCGTCACACTAGCATATGTTTGTAGCACCACGCACACACCTTTATTTATCTGTTGGGGAGGGGGAGGAATGGGGTATGTGTTAAGGGTGTGAGGACCCATGTACATGGGAGCCTGGTAGTGGGAGCCATATACGTGGGGGGAACAATGTTGTTGGGCCCATGTACAGGGGGGCCCGATGGTGGGGTCAGTGTACATGGGAGGGGGGGCGTGTAGAGGGGAACATTGTTGGTTGTATTGTGCAGTGAGGTGACCATATACGCACGGCTCACTGAGCTCACTACTGCTTAAATGTGTGTGTGTGGAGCTTTGTTGTGTGTGTGTCTCTCTCTCTCTCTCTCTCTCTCTCTCTCTCTCTCTCTCTCTCTCTCTCTCTCTCTCTCTCTCTCTCTCTCTCTCTCTCTCTCTCTCTCTCTCTCTCCCACATCACACACACTGGCACTCTCTCTCTCTCCCACACCACACACTGGCACTCACTCTCCCACACCACACACTGGCACTCACTCTCCCACACCACACACACTGACACTCACTCTCTCCCACACCACACACACTGACACTCACTCTCTCCCACACCACACACTGGCACTCTCTCCCACACCACACACATTGCCCCACACATCTGTGTGTCTACCCTTCCTCTCTCTCTTCTCTCTCCTCTCTTGTGTTGCTCGCATATCAATAAACAGTATTTTCTGACATTTTCCCGCACCATTTTGGCACTGCGAGACCTCCTTTAGTGAAGTAAGTCGTCCGACCGCCTCCGTCCAGCACTGCAACAGTGCAAGTCGGGGGAACAGTGCTCATTACTTTGCGCACATCAGGTCAGGGGTGGATATTAGTCATTTGTGGAGGGCGTTGCGGCGGCGACTCCGAGGCCAAACTGCGCCCAACTATTCTCGTTACGTGGGGTCCAGTGTCACGCCTCTGCTGCCCAAATGATATGCATTACCCCGGCCTTCCCCATGCAACATCCCGTTATGGATTACACTTTTTCCGCTGCTCCGGATTAAAATGCTGCCAGTAATGTGCCCGCTCCCCCCCCCCCCCCAACCCCCCACTTTTTTATTTTTTTTAGGTTGTGACTTTAGAGTCTGGATTTTGTTGTTTTTTGCGTTAACATTTTGCTTTAAAGAAACACATTGGCTTTTACCTCGAGATAAATGTTTTTATTGGTAAAATGGTCAGATATGCAGGGAATACAACGGCATGCCTTGAGGCGTAAATCACGGGTGTGGCTACACATGCCCGTGTTGGCGGCGGCTTGGTGGCAGGCTGGCGTCCGAGGCACGCTTTCGGACACGGTTCCCGCGCAACGCTGCCACGACCGGTCGTTATTTGTGGCAAGTTGAAAAGTTCCCGCGCTCAATAATGCAGTGGCTGGTCCCTGTGTCAGACTGCCCTTGTTTCATTTTTTTGGTCTGACGGATTTATTTATTTGGCATTCGCCTGGATATGGTTATGTAAATATATTGCAATTAATGTTGATAGTATTTCATTGGCTATCACGGCGTAGCAGTGCATGGCACTGCCAAAATGGCCGCCTTTGTTGACGTTGAGAGCAGCTGAGTGCGTTTCTTTGTCATGATGGACGTTTATCACTAGTTTATCACTTATTCCTAGTTTGATATGCGTTCAAAACTACAAAAGGGGGTTACCACCTTCCATTCTTTGCCTCAACCTTATAATTTTTTTAAAAGACTTATTCACTAATTTATACATCATTGTGATCCCCCCCCTCAGCCCAATAGTGAAAGTTCAGGTGGTATTTTAAACTATTCTGTTTTGTTGAAGTGTGTGTTTGTCCCGACCTGGCCTCGCCTTTGTGGTTTCCCCTCTTGGGAGAGTAAGGGAGAGCGTCTCTCACTCCTACTCCTGCTCCCTGGCATTTGTTCTCACCAGTTATGCAACTGTTGCCTTAACTGGCTGTACATAATTAATTTGTTCATGTTGCACACTTCACCGGCGCTCAGGCTACAGTACACTGTACACCAGACTGGTGTTGCTGTAGAGCAGTGTAGAGGCCGCTACAGTACACTGTACACCAGACTGGTGCTGCTGTAGAGCAGTGTAGAGGCCGCTACAATACACTGTACACCAGACTGGTGCTGCTGTAGAGCAGTGTAGAGGCCGCTACAGTACACTGTACACCAGACTGGTGCTGCTGTAGAGCAGTATAGAGGCACCAGTGCCACACACACACCCATTTGGTGTTTAACATATGTTTAAGTACGCCATATTTGTTCATTCAAGAAGGTATACGGGTTTGAGGATCTCGTTGGTGAAGTATATATATATATATATATATATATATATATATATATATATATATATATATATATATATATATATATATATATATATATATATATATATATATATATTATATATATATATTATATATATATATATATATATATATATATATATATATATATATATATAAATATATATATATATATATATATATATATATATATATATATATATATATATATAATATATGCTTTCTTGTATAATAATATACCGTTACTCTCTTGAGTATAACCTTTTTCAAATGGTATACCCCTTGAATGCAGAAATGTTACTGACAGCTGGGTTTTCTTTTTATTGCAGGCTTTAGGGACTATCATTTACATCCTGCAGGCAAATTGTATTATGAGTAGTGCCCTGCCTTGATGTTGCCTACAGCTGTAGACCTACAGCTGTAGGCTACAGCTGTAGGCCTAGGCTCAGTACGGGCCTTCAGTACTCTATGTTGCTCTCTGATGAGCCTGCACTCGAGGTACAGTAATTGTTACTGTTGTTCTATGAGGTCACTGTTCTTCTCTGTGAGGTTACTGTTGTTCTCTGTGAGGTTACTGTTGTTCTATGAGGTCACTGTTGTTCTCTTCGAGGTCACTGTTGTTCTATTTGAGGTCACTGTTGTTCTCTATGAGGTCACTGTTGTTCTATTTGAGGTCACTGTTGTTCTATTCGAGGTCACTGTTGTTCTATTTGAGGTCACTGTTGTTCTCTTCGAGGTCACTGTTGTTCTATTCGAGGCCACCCACGGGTCACTAGTGTATGGTGGCCCATGTGTCCCTGGTGTAGGGTGGCCCATGGGTCACTAGTGTAGGGTGGCCCATGTGTCACTAGTCTAGGGTGGCCCATGGGTCACTAGTCTAGAGTGGCCCATGGGTCACTAGTCTAGAGTGGCCCATGGGTCACTACTCTAGGGTGGCCCATGGGTCACTAGTCTAGGGTGGCCCATTTATGTCTGGAGTTGGAATGGTGGGAGTGTTGACAGTAGTCAGGCAGGTACAGCAACCCACCCGCTTGACAACGCCCACAGCTCACCGAGGGTGACAAATAAATTGACCGAAGTTGTCGGCAACAGTTTGAATGCTTTGTTATATTTAACATCCATGTTTGGCGTGAGCATCCACCTGGGCCGCGCCTCTGATGAGACACGGAGGGAGACTAGAGATATGTTACCACGATCGGGCCCAGCATCCCTCAGCCGACCCCCAGTAGCCCTCAGCTGGTCCCCAGCAGCCCTCAGCCGACCCCCAGCAGCCCTCAGCCGGCTCCCAGCAGCCCTCAGCCGGCTCCCAGCAGCCCTCAGCCGGCCCCCCAGCAGCCCTCAGCCTGCCCCCAGCAGCCCTCAGCTGACCCCCACTAGCCCTGAGTCGGCCCCCCATAAGCCCTCAGCCGGCTCCCAGCAGCCCTGAGCCGGCCCCCAGCAGCCCTCAACCAGCCCCCAGCAGACCTCAGCTGGCCCCCAGCAGCCCTCAGCCGGCCCCCAGCAGCCCTCAGCCAGCCCCCAGCAACCCTCAGCACTTTACCGCCATATTTTTCTATCACCCCATGTTAACTGCGTAATAAGGATTGATGAGAGCGGTTTTAGTAAGATGCTTCCACTATTATGGCTTGAGTTTGGTCCTCCCGCGATACTCATATTGTTAGCACGCACGCGCTCACACACACACACACACACACACACACACACACACACACACACACACACACACACACACACACACACACACACACACCCGAGAGTGAGAGAGGCAGCACGGAAGAGGACCAACACATCTTCTTACATCATGTATTAATGTCAAGTGGGAACAGTGGCCAGCGCGGCCCACCTCCCTGACACCACCTACACGTCCTCCCTGACACCACCTACACGTCCTCCCTGACACCACCTACACGTCCTCCCTGACACCACCAACACGTCCTCCCTGACACCACCTACACGTCCTCCCTGACACCACCTACACGTCCTCCCTGACACCACCTACACGTCCTCCCTGACACCACCTACACGTCCTCCCTCAGTGATCTGCTTCACAGCTGTTCCCAGCTCGCGGCCCCTTCTCTCAAAGCTCTCTACTGTCTGTAATCTGTAGTGTGAACTCTTGTCTATAGTATGAGACATTGTTGTTGTTGTTGTTACTAAAGGTGAGGCAACACACACGTCAGGTGACGTAACACTACACACACGCCAGGTGACGTAACACTACACACACGTCAGGTGACGTAACGCTACACACACGCCAGGTGACGTAACACACACGTGATGAACTGTTACAGCATGTGACGAAGCTCTAGTACCCGAAAGCAGATAACTTCTGGGTTAGTGACGCTGGGGTGACGTGACAGGAACAACCCTCCAGTTTAGTGACTAGTGCTGCTTGAAATGGCCTGCCCTAGGACTGGGGGCGGGAAATGGCCTGCCCTAGGCTGGAGGCGGGAAATGGCCTGCCCTAGGACTGGGGGCGGGAAATGGCCCGCCCCGGGCTGGAGGCGGGAAATGGCCTGCCCTAGGACTGGGGGCGGGAAATGGCCCGCCCCGGGCTGGAGGCGGGAAATGGCCCGCCCTGGGCTGGAGGCGGGAAAGGCGTGGCAGTAGCTGGCGAGATATGGCGCCTTACGCGTTGAAATTTCCACTTTAGAGCAGTTAATATTGTGGCCATATGAGTGTCTCAGAGGCTAGAAGCGGGCCCTGGTACCGTCGCGCGCCCCGTGTGTCCGCAGTCTCCCCTTGAACTGTGGTCCCAAGTCTACCTTACCAAGTAAGGTAAACTTGGGACCTGGAGTTAATGCTTCAGTAAGGTAGACTTGAGACCAGGAGTTGATGCTTCAGTAAGGTAGACTTGAGACCAGGAGTTAATGCTTCAGTAAGGTAGACTTGGGACCTGGTACAAGGTCTTGCCTGCATATCTGTGACGTATAACAGACCGAGGTTTCGCTCTAGAAGAGTTTACACAAGCGTGAGGACGAGTTTACAAAGGCCATCCCGGACGAGACGTCGTGTGCAATAACAAGGATGTTCTAATAGTGTTGTCTTCACAGGACATTCTTTGTTTTTAATATGTTTTGTTAATATTCTTGAGTAAGGTTCAGACCAAATTATTGTTGGTTTCCACTGCATAGCGCCTATTGTAGTTAGTGGTGTGTGTGTGTGTGTGTGTGTGTGTGTGTGTGTGTGTGTGTGTGTTCACTATTTGTATTTACCCTTTGTACCTGCAGAATCGAGATATTAGCTCTTGGACCCCGTCTTCTTAACACACATACAAACGCGCACACATCCACAGGAAGAAGCTCGTAGCAAACCATTCCTTCAGTTTGTCCAGGTCTTCTTGAAGCCTCAAGCTGTCCTCCTCTGTCTTAATCCTTCTCATAATTTTGGCATCGTCAGCAAACATTGAGAGGAATGAGTCCATACCCTCTGGGAGATCATGTACGCATATCAGAAACAGGATAGGTCCGAGTACAGAGCCCTGTGGGACTCCACTGGTGACTTCACGCCAATCTGAGATCTCACCCCTCACGGTAACTCTCTGCTTCCTATTGCTTAGGTATTCTCTTATTCACTGGAGCACTTTACCAGTTACTCCTGCCTGTCTCTCCAGCTTATGTACCAGCCTATTATGGGGTACTGTGTCAAAGGCTTTCCGACAGTTCAAGAAAATGTAGTCTGCCCAGACTTCTTTTTCTTCCTTAATTTTTGTCACCTGAACGTAGAATTCTATTGAGCCTGTAAGCCAGTGTGTACACACCTATTTGTGCCTGCATGATCGAGCACTGATTCTTGGATCCTAAGTATGTGTGTGTGTATGTGTGTGTGTATGTATGTGTGTGTGCGTGCGTGCGTGTGTGTGTGGTAATGAGATACAGGTGTGGCAATAATATGCAAATTATGTTGGACGGTGCAGAGGCAGTGGATGTGCCAGAGGCGGCCCTGAGTATTGTTGACTGGTGGGAGGCTCCTTGGCGATAGTTGCCATCTGGGCGGGAGACACCGTGACGATGGAGCCTCGTCCCCCAACACACAGCCAGGCTGTCTTGTGTGCCTCGCCCTCACTAACAAACACTCAGCCAGGCTGTCTTGTGTGCCTCGCCCACACTAACAAACACACAGCCAGGCTGTCTTGTGTGCCTCGCCCACACTAACAAACACACAGCCAGGCTGTCTTGTGTGCCTCGCCCACACTAACAAACACACAGCCAGGCTGTCTTGTGTGCCTCGCCCACACTAACAAACACTCAGGCAGGGACTAAGTGGCCTCCACCAGCCTGGCAGATATCTTCCTGGACTCTATCAGACGAGAGGCGTGTTGACCCCTCCTTACCCCTCCCCCCCCCCTCGTCCTTGACGGGGGTCTTAGTCAAGTGTGTGTGTCTTCTGAGAGCCAATTAACTGAATCTATCCATCTCTCTGTCTTAAACTTGATCCCAGGTGGCAGCAACAGCAGCAGCAGCAACAGCAGTAGCAGCAGTAGCAGCAGCAGAAGCAGCAGCAGCAACAACAACACCAACAGCAGCAGCAGCAACAGCAACAGCAGCAGCAGCAGCAACAGCAGCAGCAGCAGCAAGCATAAGATACAGTTCCTCACAAACAGCTCGTACAAAAGATAGAAAGATAAGCGAGTGAAGAGAGACAAAACTGGGTAAGGGAGTAACTAACTCGGCAGGAAACAAAGGGAAGCTGTAAAATAGGATTTTGTGAAGCAAGCAGGTAGTCGAGACCTTGGTTCAACAGCGCTCTGTCACAGCTCCGTCGCTGTTCCTAATTGATCTGCACGAGGGTCTGAGTTTGTATAGGTCAATGTATACAAATGACGCCAAGGAGAATGAAGAGAATAAAAGGAAAACTCAATGAATGCTACAGGAAAACCTAGACAAACTATTGGAGTTGACAGACTAATGACTATTAGAGGTCAACACAAAAAAGTGTAAGATAATGAAGATGGAAAATGAAGATATGAGACTAAAAGGACTATAAAGCATAATGGAAAGTCAACTACAACATAGGAAAGAAAGACAATGTAGTGAATGTAATTCCAAAGATGCACTTAAGCACGATAACATCAGCGGCATATGGGACCCTGATAAACAGTTAGACCAGTTATTTAATGTA